>NW_024475745.1:600000-900000 GCF_004785595.1 Juglans microcarpa x Juglans regia
TCTACACCCTCTCGACATGATGCTCAAGCAGTTACCCAGACAGAGAGTTCGCTCGACACCTGCTCGACTCATGGATTGAGCAGCTCTTTGATATAACGTGTGTTTGACACTTGCTTAACACTCCACTTGAACGAATGTTAAAAAATATGACTTTGACTAGGGTTTTAGCGATGTGTCCATTATGGCTATAAAAGGTTACTTCAGCTCAGTTCAAACTTGTGGAGATACAGAGCATAAACAAAATACACTGTAAGAACACTTGAGAGAAATATCATTTCACATCCAAAGCTCATTTTCTCTTGAAAAATATATCTCCATCCAATTGAACGTAAGATCAAACATTGTTGAGTTCATTGGTGTGGACATGTTCTTTGGCTAGAAGGGATTTCGGAGCTGCCGTTGAAGCAAAGATCAAGAGGTTCTTATGGTAAAGCTATAGAAAGGCCAGAGTTCCAAAACTGCATGCATGCAGGGATCAAGTGGGTCAGTCGTGATATTTCAAGCCAGATTTAGCTACTATAAGGGTCTTGTGAGTGTTTTTAAATTAATTGTAACAAACTAAATTTCTATAGTGGATTTTAGGTGGTGACTTACACTTGAAGTAATTTTAGATTTTGAAGACATTTTTCAAATGAGTTTTCACTTCATGACCAAATTGTTGTGTTGATTACTTTTATGTGAATTTTTTCATTTATTTATTTATTTATTTATTTGCTTTTTTTTAAGAAGAGACGAAGATCACCTGTCCATGAGTGACTCCCTCCCAAATTTATAATTTTTTTTTCATTAATTGACTACTTGTTTGACAACATTTTTAAATAGTGCAATAAAAGTGAATTATACTTATTCACCCCCTCTTGGTGTTGTGTTGGACTAGAACCACTAATTTTTCAATTGGAATTAGAGAGGGTTCACTCCGCTAGGATTTAGTTCTTAAGTGTGATCCGGCATTAGTGGTTAGAATGGATAGGCCGCAATCACTCTCATCACCACCATATTTTGATAGCAGCAACTATGTCTATTGGAAAGTTCGAATGAGAGTTTTTATGAAATACATACATGAACGAGTATGGTTAAATATGGCAAGAGGATGGAGACAACTTGTTACAATCATTGATGGAGCTTAAATTCCCAAAAGGATTGAAAATATGATTAGAGATGAAATTAATGATTGTAATTGGAATAACAAAGGTCTGAATGTGATTTTCATGGTCGTGTCACCTGAGGAGTTCAAGCGAATCTCCATATGTGAAACTAGCAAAAAGGCATGGGATATTCTAGAAATTACTTATGAAGGTACTAGGGCTGTAAAGAATTCCAAACTCCAAATATTGACCACCAACTTTGAAGAACTTAGAATGAAAGATGATGAAACCTTTGATGAGTTCTATGCCAAATTGAATGACATTGTCAATTCAAGGTTTAATGTGACAAAATTCTTGAAAATAGAATTGTAAGAAAGGTCCTTAGATCTCTACCTGAGAGATTTGGTCCCAAAGTCACTGTAATAAAAGAGAGCAAAGACTTGGACAACATGAAAATTTAAGAGTTGGTGGGTTCTCTACAAACCTATAAATATACTCTTCCACAATCTAAGAAAAACAAGTCCATTCCCCTCAACACACTTAGAAAAGAGTTGGTATGAGAGGCTGACTACATACCTATTAGATCATAGGTTTTTGAGAGGTGGTGTTGATAAGACACTATTCATCAGGAAAGTTAGAGATGATATAACAGTCACTCAGATATATGTGGATGAATCGTGTTTGTATCATCTATTGATGCACTTTCTCTTGAATTTGCAGAAGAAATGAGAAATGAATTTGAAATAAGCATGGTAGGTGAATTAACATTTTTCTTAGGTCTCGAAGTGAAACAATTGGAAAGCGGGATGTTTAAATCTCAATCAAAGTATGCAAAGGATCTGATAAAAAAAATTTGGGTTAGATGGCAATAGTCATGCCAGAACCCCCATGAGTACAAGTGTCAAGCTTAGTGCTGATCTGGCTGGCAATAGTGCTGAACAATCATTATAGAGTAGTATGATTGGGAGTCTACTGTATCTCACTACTAGTAAACCAGACATTACATTTAGTGTTAGGGAATGTGCTAAATTTCAAGCCAATCCCAAAGAATCCTATTTGACAGTTGTCAAGCGTATACTTCGATATGTAAATGGGACAGTTGATTATGGAATCTGGTACTCTAGGGACTCAAATACTGAACTTGTGGGTTATTTTGATACAGATTGGGCAAGAAATGCAGATGATAGGTAAAGTACCTCTGGTGGGTGTTTTATGTAGGCACTAATTTTGTAGCTTAGATGAGCAAGAAGCAAAACTCTAAATTCTTGTCCACAGCTGATGTCGAATACATTGCTATTGGACGTTGTTGCACACAATTGTTTTGGATGAAGTAGATGTTGAGTGACTATGGCATTACTCAAGGCATCAGGAGTGTGCATTGTGATAATACTAGGGCTATAAACATCTCAAAAAATCATGGCCAACACTCTAAGACCAAGTACATAGACATCAGGCATCATGTTATTCGAGAACTTGTGGAAACACACGTTGTGTCTCTTGAGTACATCCCCATTGAACACCAATTAGTTGACCTGTTTACCAAACTCTTGGATGAGCTTCGATTTGAATGTCTTAAAAAGACTATTGGTATTTGTGTATTGACCTGAAGGCTAAGAGTCATGCATTACATGCATATTTTGTGTTTCTATTTTGTGTATTTTTTTTATTTTTTCTTTGGTTTTATCATATTTTTCAATTTTTTTCCTGTTATGCATCTTCATGTTATTATGTTTAAAAAAATACATAATATTGTGCACATGGATGTGGTACAAGACATTAGTGTTGGCAATTCTAAAAATTTAAGTGCATGTATCTTTTGAAAATTGTGTCATATGCCTATATAGGTCACAAAGGTTCAGAAAAAAAAGTATTTTTTGTAATTTGCTACCTGCATCACACATTACACACCTAGTTCAGTCAATTGACATTTTACTACCTTATGAGATTTTGTAGAGGCAATCAGAGGTGTAGGAGAGCTCTACTTGTATACAGAATTGACAACGGGCTAGATGACCTCATTATTTTTCTTCCTATTAAAAAAAATCTAGTGTCATTTATTACCCTCTTCATCACAGGATCGTCTTGACGAATGCCACCCTCTTTATCACAAAATCTCTCAAAACTTGAATTTTCAAATTTCCTACCATGATCACTCTTAATTTTGGCTATGGGGTTTCCCTGTTCATTTTGAAGTTTCTTACACAGTGCTCTAACCAAGTCAGAAGCTTCACTATTTTCTCTCAAGAATTCTACCTGAGTGTTTGGTAAAATTATCTACTACCATCACCAATATGTATTTCTTTCTTCCTAGACTCTCGGTCCTAGAGGATCCCATAAGATTAAGGTATAACAATTTGGTCAAATATGACCAATGTTTCCACAATGATGGCATACAAGGCTCGGTTTGCGAGCTATTTGACTCTTGGAAGCTGAAACAGAATTAAGCACATGAATGGGTTTCTTCTCTTTCTCAGGGAGGTGAGCAGTTCTATTTTCAGAAGAAGCAATACTAAACATTATTTTTTCTGTATTAGCAAAAAAGATTTGAGAAGCAGAAGGTACATGAAATCCTTCTTCAAGATAGCCTAGGCCACTCTTATCACTAGATAGCTTCCCTAGACTAAGGAGTTTATCAAGTTTTTGTGTCCCATTTGAAAAGTTTTGAAGTTTAGTGTTTGACACTATCAATTCACTTTCCAGACTTTTGACTTTTTCTTCAAGAGAAACATTTTTGGTTTGTAATTGATCTGCTAGACTCGTGACTTCATCTAGTTTGTTTTGAAGACCCTCTTTTTCACTTTCGCAAAGTTCTAACTTCTCAAGATTTACTTTATTGAGTTTCTTCAATTTCAAACACTCCTTGTAAAGCTTTTCATACACTTCTTGCAATTCATCCTCATATTCAAATTCATTTTCAAACACGATCTCGTGATCAGACACATTCTCACTATTGCGACTTTTCCACCAACAGAGGAGGCAAAAACCATATAATTAAGATTTTCTTCTGAAGAATAATTCTCAGATGAGTCACTTGACTTAGCCTCCTTATCACTCAATGATGCAGCCATTGCGTTTCCTTTAATCTTTTTATAATTAGCACCTTAATACGAATGTGTCCAAAACCATGACACTTGTGATACAAAACCATTGCTTTTCCTTTGGTCTCGTTTGTTTTCGCAGATGAGATAAGATGAAATGAATTCAAGTAAAAGTTGAAAGTTAGATAAAATATTATTAGAATATTTTTTTTAGTATTAATTTTGTTTCAGGATTTAAAAAAGTTGAATTGTTTATTTTATTTTGTGTAAGAATTTAAAAAAGTTGTAATGATTATATGAAATGAGATGAGATGAGAATGGTTGTAAAAACAAACGAGGCTTAAATGTTTGATGGTACCTTGTCCTTGATAGCTCTGATGTCTTTCTTAGGATTCCTTTCCCTATTTATTGAATTTTAAGAATTTTCTAGCATAGAAGGCTATTTCCTTATCACTCATGGTACATTCATCAGATGATTCATCTAACTCTTCTCTAATTGTGTTGAGAGTAATGGACTTGTTTCTTTTAGACTGTGGAAGAGTATATTAATAGATTTGTAGAGAACCTGCCAACTCTTCATTTCTCGAGTGCCATGTCGAGCGCGTGTCGAATGAACTCTCTGTATGGGTTTCGCTCGAGCCAGATTGAGCTGACTTCAAATCCCTTTTCACTTTATCCTACTTAATACGATTACAACACAATTTAACACAGGTTGTCACATGAATATGCCAACACACTTATTTTACATTAACAATATTGGCCATGGAGAAGAGCCATGGTGGGTGGACTAATGTTTTTTTTTTTGCCATGCTCAGGAATTCAAATGAATAAGTTGCCATGAGAAAATTCGGAAAAAAAAAAAAAAAAACACACACACACAGAGGAAAAAGAAAAGAAAATGAATCATACATTTGACCTTGGAATTCAAAAGGATTTTTTCGTTCCAAGAGACTGCAATCAGGTCCCAAGTTATTAATAAATTCATGGCCAAGAATCATCCATACTCAACTAGAAATTGCTCAATCAACTTTGAAATTAAGCACATATATGGTTTAAAAGGTGTATATAGTCAACTTATATCACACATCATCCAGCGACAGTAACTTCCCAAAGCAAACTTCCTTGCTACTAACCAATGCCGCCTCAGCACTTGTACCCAATACGAAAACCCACAACCTAAAACAAACACACAATGGACACAAAGAAGACATTCTTTGGTGAGAGTGTGTGTGTGTGTGTCCTCACTCAAAGCACATCAATAGATAGAAGCAAAGTATGAGAAATGCAAAAGAACAATGTCTCGTCAATTAAATAAAAAAACCTATGGCACATAAGATTAACAAAAATAACGACAACCTCTTCACCCCAAACCAAGGATAAAACAAAAAGGGAAAACAGAGCGAAAACATCTGCATTGAAGACACAAAAAATGGGTTCAAAGGTTCACAATATGGAGTAACTTTTACCACAAAATACAACCCAATAACAATAATCCCCTTTAACAAACCCCCTCGTTATGAATAAATAAATTATCCTTTATGCTCCAAACACTTGTACCCAATGCTAAAAACCAGTTATACAACCACTACCCAAACCCAAAGAGAGGCTTCAAGAAGAAACCCAGCCTCCAAATGTGTGACGGCGTAGCCAGACATTATGCTCCAAAGACTAGTAACCTAATGGTGAAAGAAGGAGAGAATGAACAAAAGAAAAAGGGCGCACCAAGATTTCCTTACCTAATATAAATATAACGCAGATAACAAGTTTGATAAGACGCACACCAACTGTTCGGAGAAATGGTCAACATTTTGTTCCACTCGTTCACAGGACCTAACATTGCAAAAGCAAAATAAAGAAAGAAGGAAAGAAAGAAAAGAGAAAGAACAAGAAGAAATACAAAAACGGCAATTAGCACTACCCTCACCTAGATCTGTCTACCGGCAGCATCGGCAACGAATGGCAAGTAGGGAGTCTTGCCGAGAACACAACACACCACACTATAAAGAAAACACAATACACTGAACACAAACAGCACGTTATAGAACCAGACCGTGACCTTGAAGCCGAGCCCGGTCCTGCCCGGGCTGAAGACCCTTTGGAGCAACAAGGGAAGCACGAGGAGCACGTCCAAAGTGACGGCCTGCATGGAGTTGAACCTGACGTAGCGGCTAAAAGACGGGTTCCTGACCACGCCGAGGTACAGAGCAAAGAAGGCAACAAAGGAGGAGTAGGGGATGGACCTATAGAGGGAGAGGAGAGGGAGGAGAGGGTCAAAGAGGGAGCCCAGAGTTGGGTATTGGAGGAAGAGGAAACGACCATACTGGAGGGAATTGAAAAGGGGGAGAGTGTAAGCCACGGCTGAGATTAACCGATCAGTGGCTGGGGTTGGGTTGTAGGACATGCGGGTGATGGTGGTTGTGGTTGTGGTTGTGGTTGCGGTGGTGCTCCATTTTCGTGGTGGCAACCGTTTGAGTTTGAAGGGATCAGGTAAGAGAGGTGACCGGGAGCTGAGATTAGCTGTGGCTGAGAGGCGGAGGAGAGGAATGGCGGCCATGTTCTTCTGGAGTGAGAGAGGATTCTTCACTCTCGCGATTTTATAACGCAAGGAACCGACTGGGTATGGTGGGCTGCGGACATGAAAATCGGAAGGCTCTATTTGCCGATTGAGGCCCATTATATATCATTTACATAAATCATCTCACATCGTTTTATCTTATTTTATTATTATAATTTTTTTAAATTTTTATATAAAATATAATTAAAAATATAAATTTTTTAAATTTTAAAATAATAATATTATTAAAAAATAATATTTTATTCAACTCATTTAAAATTATTTCATCTCATCTTAATATCTAAACTAGTCCTAACAACTTATTCACAATTTATTGATAATTTTAAATATAATAATATTTTTTATTATATTCATCTTAATATCTAAACTAGTCCTAACAACTTATTCACAATTTATTGATAATTTTAAATATAATAATATTTTTTATTATATTTAAATACATCAAATTAAAAGTAAATTTTAAAATTAAATTTAAAATAATATTATTTTATTACATAATTGTATACAAATTGTTATTTAGTAATAACTTTATCATTTTCCTAAATAAATTAAATAGATGCTTAGAAAATTTAATGAGATAAGAATTTTATAAATTGTAGAAAGATAATTTGTAAATAGTAATAAGATAGTTTGAGTTAATTATTTATTGAATTTTGAAAAATGAGAGAGAAAAAATTGAATAAATAATATTATAAATTTAAAATATTGTTTGAAAATTTAAAAAAATTACAATAATTAGTTTAAATGTATTTATTTTAAATATTATTTAGGAAGAAAATAAGATGAAATAAAATGGATGAAACGAGATATGTTTCCAAATATCTCCTAAAAGGTGACAATTCATGATTTTGAGGTGTATTAGTGTGGTGTCGTGATGTACTCATAATTATTAAATAAATCATATTTTAAAATCTTAATACGATATATATAAATTATAGGTGATAATAATTAATTTTTATTAGATTTATCTAAATTAGATCCGTTTTAATCCGTTTATATAAAGTAGTTGAGATGATACTTTTTATTTATTTTAATTGGAATAATATAATTCATATATAATAGAAGCATAACTATATAAGACTAAATGCATGTTTAGGTGATGAGAAAAAATGAGAATTCTATAAATAGTAGTGAAATGATTTATGAATAATAGTGAAATAATTTGAGTTAAGATCTTTTATTAAGTTTTAGAAAATGAGAGAAAAAAAAAGTTAAATAAAAATATTATAAAGTTAAAATAGTATTAAAATATTATTTTTATTTTAAAACTTTAAAAAATTGTATTATTTTTTATGTTTTGTTTAGGAGTTTGAAAAAATTATAAAGATTAGATAACGATTATATGAAAATGTTGAAAATTTGAAATTGAAAAATATTTATATTTAAGTAATATTTGAGAAGGAAATTCTATGAAATTTTGAGATGAGACGATTTGAGACTATCTCACTTTTCAAACATGCCCATATAATAACCCTAATGGCCAATCTTAAATTCTAAAATAAGTTCAACACGTCGATAAGTATTTTTGGGTTTATAAATAAATTATTGGGCATAATACCAACTAAATAGGGACTCATGTGGTCCACAAATATTAAAATGAGTTTTATCCTGATTATTGAGTTTAATAAAAATTTCATAATCCAGCATAATAGATTTTAGGTCTGTGGCCTATTTAGATCTATCTAATAAACCTTAATTGGGCTTCTAAAAATATTGGTACATTAACAATATCCAAAATCATTCACTAAACTTTAATAAGCCTTCAAATATATTTTTGGGCTTATGAACTTAATTAAAATCTCCAGATAATCTCAATAAATAATAGCTCATGGACTTATTTAAAATGGCTCATTAAGATTAATTTAGATCCAATAAAATTATCCATATCCTATCCTTAATAATATTGGATTGAGGTTGTTACATATAGTAAATAAAAATATCTTTTAGGAATTGACAAACTGGCTGTTATATCAATTGTTAGATTTTGGAAAATCTTAAAACCAATGTCTTACGTTAAACCATTGAAGAATGAAGACACATAGCTGTACTAATTTGAGATGGATTGGTTTGGATTTTGAAATGAGATGAGATGAGATGAGATGAAATGAGATGATTTTAGATGAAAGATAAAAATTAAAAAGAAATATTACTAGAATTTTATTTTTTAATATTATTATTGTTTTGAAATTTGAAAAAGTTAAATTGTTTATTATATTTTGTGTAAATTTAGAAAAATTGTAATGATGATATAAGATGAGATGAGATAAGATGAAACAATTTTTAAATCAAAACGGGACTTTAAGCCTCGTTTGGATTCAAAAATGAGTTAAGATAGTTTTAGATAAGTTGAATAAAATATTGTTACAATATTATTTTTAATATTATTATTATTTTAAAATTTGAAAAAATTGAATTGTTTATTATATTTTATGTGAAAATTAAAAAAATTATAATGATAAAATGAGATAAATTAAAATAAATTAAGATGAATTTCGAATCCAAATCAAAGAGTCTAAGCCTTCGTTTGGAAACACAATTCATCTCAACTCATCATTACAACTTTTTCAAATTTCAATACAAAATATAATAAATAATTCAACTTTTTCAAATTTCAAATTAATAATAATAATAATAAATAATATTCTAATAATATTCAACTAAACTTACTTCAATTTCTAAACGCACCTTAACAGAATTTATTGATAAATTAATCACATAAATTTTTACTAAATAATTAAAATGTGACAAGCACTTGCACAGGCATGAGTTCTGACTTGTCATTTACACCCGCAACGTGTATATCAAAGAAAGGCCCGTCTGTGCAAAATGATTTTCAGAGGATATGTTCTTTGAAAATCCATCCTCGGTAAAAAAAACATAATAATAATAATAATAATAAACCTAATCCTGAAACGTGGCAGAGAGCGGCGGCGAGTAGGGTCGAAGAAGCAAACGGTCGTGCAGTCTCCGTCTCACTCTCTCCTTCGCAGTCTTCGGTTTCATCGACCCGGAAGTGAAGACAGTCACTTGTCTTTCTGCCTCGCCCGTTAACAACTCAGATAAAACCAATCTCTTTCGGTCTCCCATTTCTGCGAATTCAATAACTGATTCTCTCTCACTCTCTCTGAGCAATGGCTTCGTCTCTGACTACAGCTTCAGCTTCAGCTTCGGCCTCAGCTGTCAGCAAAGCCTCAGCCACCTTGACTCGTTTGAACAATAATTACACTCACTCCCAGCTTTCATTTCGTCTCCCTCTCAAGCCCAGTCTCCCCCTTTTGACCAAGGTAATAACTCTACTCTCTCTCACTCTTTAATTTTTTTCGAATTATACTATGTTTGGATTCAGTGAAAACATGGGAAATGACTGAAATTTTAATAGTTATGTATTGGTTTTCGAATATTTTGGGTTACTCGGCAACTCGATTATTTTCCTTTTTGTCTAACTATTCTTGATTGGTTTTGTACGTGGACATTTGTTTTGTTGACGTTCTCATAAAATATCTGCTATGGTTTTTATGGGTTTTTGGTTTTATGTTGAACTTGTAGAACCATTTCGGCCCCTGGTAAACTTGAAATGCATAATAACATAATTTTACTAGAAATGGGAAATATTTGTAGAAAGTGATGTCTATGCAAAGTTTATGGATTAGGTGTGCTTCGAACAGATAGAAGAAAAGAAAAGAAAACTCTCTACAATAAGACCAAAGCAGTCTGTTCACTAAAGATCTCAAGGGTCAAAGTCTTCCTTTATCAAAAGACAAGTCTTCCTGGTATAAATGAATTGTAATTCCTACAGATGGAGGAACTATAAATTTATAGGTAGAGGAGGAATTGATCTAGGGACCAATGTCTTTGGTTCCTGTCATGACACATCCGCTTGCAACCAAAAGTCACTGACCAAACCTAGGATCTGTTTGACTATTTTATATAAATGCGAGTTAACAGCTTTCCTCTTCCTCTGCCTTCATTCGCTGCCTTGCTTCTGACGACTCAAACTAGGAGTAACCCTGCTGACAAGGGTATTCCTGCGTGTGTGAACATGGTAATGGAGATGGTGATAGTCAAAGTGCCAGAGTTTGAGAATTGCCACTCGATCTTGAAGCTTAGCACTATAACCCCAGCCCCCTCCAAAAAAAAGGACGCTAATGTTGTGGGACCAAATAAAATAATGATCTTTACTTTTCTTTTATATGAAAATTTATAATTTTATACACCTTGTATTCTGGTTTCCCAACTTTAAATATATATTTTTTGATTCGTAAACACATTTTTATTGATCAAAAGAAAGACAAAAATGCTCAAGTATACGGGACATATACAAGAGCTAGTTTATGTCTAGTTTAGAGATACAATGAAATCATGAAAAGAGCTGCCATGAAAATCAATTACAATCAACCAATGGAGTAAAGTATTGAAAAACAAAATTCTAAGCTCTTCCATTGATCTCTCTTGATCTTCAAAGTATCTTGCGTTCTGCTCCCTCCAAATGCACCATCATAGACAAATAAGTAACATCTTCCATATGGATGGAATTTGAGAGTTGCCCCTAATACCTCTCCAAGAGGCTAAAAAATTGCATACCCTTTTCGGCATCACCCACGCTAGCCCCAATCGTGCAAAGACTTCAGTCCATAAGGTCATGACAATCTCATAGAGTAGTAATAGATGGTCAGCAGACTCACCGCTCTTCTTACATAAATAACACCAGTCCATAGCTATAATGCCACGTTTCCTCAGGTTATCTATAGTAAGAATCTTTCCCAAAGAGGCTATCTGTGATACCCCATATGATATGGATAAGGGTAGGTGGTGTATGAGATCTCACATTGCTTGGGAAGGAGAAGTTCTTGCTCTTTATAAGGTTTCCATGGGTCTCCAATTGTATCATTGACTAGTCCTTTTGGAGTATAGGTCTTGTGGTTTGGGCCTTCTATTGGGGCGTTACATTTCCTCTCCATTTTTTTTAACACATCATCCCACATGGATTTCGATTTAAACGCCGCGCCCAACAGAAGGCCGAGATATTTCATGGGCAACTGAGATATCTTACAGTCCAAGATGGATGCCAAACTTTCCACATTGGGTACATACCCTACTGGCACTACCTCTGATTTAGTCAAATTCACTTTCAACCCTGACACGGCTTCAAAGCATAATAATAGAGCCCTCAATGCTCGAATTTGCTCATGTCTGGGCTCACAAAAGATTAGAGTATCATCAACAAACAATAAGTGAGAAATGTTAAGCGAACCTGAACTTGCCTCTCCCATTGAGAATCTTGATATGAACCCTCCCGCCACGGCCCCTGAAATCATCTTGCTGAAAGCTTCCATCACAAAGACAAAGAGAAGCGGAGAAAGATGGTCCCCTTATCGCAAACCTCGAGAGCTTTTGAAAAAACCTTTTGACGTACCGTTCACCAATATAGAGAAACAGGTCGTAGAGATACAATGAAGGATCCAGGAACACCATTCAGTGCCAAAGCCGCATCTCTCGAGCATATAAAGTAAGAAACTTCAATTGACATGATCATAAGCTTTTTCCATGTCTAACTTACATAGGAGTCCCGACTCTCCCGATTTAAGACGACTTTCCAAACATTCATTGGCTATAAGTACCGAATCAAGGATTTGCCTACCTTGAACAAATGCGTTTTGAGGCTTTGAAATCAAGCTTTCCATCTCCTTGCTCAACCTGTTTGCCAATACTTTGGATAAAATTTTATATAGCCCACCCACCAGACTAATGGGACAAAAATCTTTCACCTCTACTACGCTGGGCTTTTTAGGAATGAGCGCTAAGAATGTTACATTAAGACTTTTCTCGAACCGCCTGCTTCCATGAAATTCGTGGAAAACCTCCATGATATCATCTTTAAGCACATCCCAACAAGTTTGAAAAAAGGCCATGGAAAAGCCATCAGGGCCTGGAGCTTTATCGCTCGCCATACCCTTGACCACCAAATTGGCCTCTACCTCTTCAAAAGGCCTTTCGAGTTGTTCCCCAACCTTTGGGTCAAGAACATCAAAAACCAGCCCGTCAAGTCTCGGCCTCCACTCAAATTGTTCCGAAAACAACTTATTATAGTAATTGGCAATGTGGTCTGAGATCTTGGATTGGTTGGATGAGGCCGCCCCATCTCATCAGAGTATCTATACCATTGTTCCGCCTATGTGAGTTGGCCACTTGGTGGAAGAACTTGGTGCATCTATCCCCTCCCTTCAACCATAATGCACGTGATTTTTATTGCCAAGATATTTCTTCCAAAAGAGACATCCATTCAATGTCTGCAATCACTTGGTTTGCGGGCCTGCTAGGAACCCTCTCCTCCTCCACGCCCTCCAAGCCGTTAAGCTCTCCAATAGAATAGTTTTCTGGCTTTCCGCATTACCGAACTCTTGTGCATTCCACTCCTTCAAATCATTTTTCAAAGACTTTAATTTACAAGCCAGAATATAACTAGAATTACAGGCCAGAATATAACTAGAATTACGATGGAAATGGTAAGAAGACCACCATTGTCTTATTCTGTCCATAAAACCCTCTGACTTCAACCATATGTTCTCAAATTTGAAGTACATTGGACCTCTTCAAATGCCCCTGCAATTCAAAAGAATGGGAAAGTGATTCGAACACAACCTGGGTAGTCTCTTCTGAATAAGATCCAGATAGTGTGCATCCCAATCCGGTGAGATTAGAAATTTGTCTATCCTTGACCAATAGGGAAGATCTCGGTTGCTAGACTAAGTGAAGGAGCCACCTGCAAGAGGAATATCCTGTAAATTCTATTTAGAGATGAAGTTAGAAAAATCTACCATGGGTGGGTTGAAACCCAAACCCCCCGATCTCTCACTCGGAAAACGAGTGACGTTGAAATCATCTCCAATACACCAAGGTAGGCCCCATACGCTGCTAATACCGGCCAACTCATCCCAAAGTAAACTTCGAGACCAGTCAAGATTAGCCCATAGACACTTGCAAAAACACACTGATAGCCATCCATGACATTCTTAAACGAGCATGCCACCACGTAATCCCCTAGGAAATCTTCCATTTTTTCTACCACTTTTTTATCCCACATTACTAGTATGCCCCCGAACTGTGCTTGCCAGCTTCTATGGCTGCAAAAAGGGCAATAAGCTGGTCCTCAAAACCATCACATAAAATTCCCACACTCTCTTTCATCTCCTTTACCTTATTCAGAACCCAATTTGAAGCCTGGAAATTACTGTTCTTATACGGGTAAAGGGATATCGGTGGAAATGGATATTCCCAACAGGCATCTTTGCACTCCAAAGGAGCTATGTGTGCCGTCCCCACAATGTCTAACTCTTCTTCAGTCCCAAAAAACTCTAGAGGGACTATCGCTTGCTGAGAAAAGTTTCCCGTTGCCTCCATGACCTTATGAGCTGAAAATCCGGCTTTTTCTGCCTCAGAAAACACCCCCTACTCTTGAGTCAGACGGTGGCTCCGCCGTCGCCCCCCCCCCCCCCCCCCTTCATCCGGGAGACTAGCCACCAGCTCGGCTTCCCCTGTTGACCAAGTCTGTGGTGACCCCTTCCCAACTTTAAATATTAATGCGCTAGAAAAGTAGAATTTGCCTATTTCATACTTAAAAAATTAGTAATGTGTGAGCACTTGGCTATTGAGTGATGGGTTTTAGTTCTGTTAAGTCTGAAATGGATTACTTCTTGTTTCTACAATTTTCATCAAGCTTTTAGAAAATCTTGACCTGAATAATTAGCATCATAATGTTTTTTGGGTTAATGCATTGCCTGGGCTCTCAAAGGACATTTCATGCCTCCTCAATGCATTGGAACATTGAAAGCTTGCCTCATTTGTTCTAGACTCGCACCCTTTTAGCATTTCAACCTTACCTGCTGATTTCAGATCATGATATCTCTAGTTTAAAAATTGAAGCAAAGACTGTTGGAGATCTAAAATGAATGCTTTTGATGATTTCAATGAGAATGCAGTAGATGGTAGTTGAAACAGCTCCATGAAAAATGCTTTTTTATGCAAGCTGATATATATGGGCTTTATTCATTGGGAAGAAGAAAGTTGCCACTAACAAAAGGACTAGCATGACAACAGCTTTATAAAAGATGAATGCTTAGCAAATGATTTACAAAGATAGCCAAATATATGAAGTTTCTGTCTCATAAAAGGTAATTTTAAAATACTTTGCTGGATCTGTACATGCTAAATGCCATACCAAACCAAAAATTCCAGAGGAGTCGGGAATGCAGGCAGTTTTCTGGTTCAAGAATGCTGTTGGCGATTCAGTTGGTTGCCTGTAAGACAGAAAATGGACTAGTTATTTGGTCAGTTTGAAATTTGAGCAATCTGTAAGAGAGCGGGGTGTGCTCTCTCTCTCTCTCTCTCAAGATAAAGCTCAATTTTCCAATTCTCAATCAGAACTTGGCATTTCTAGCTGCGGCTTACTTTCTTTTCTTATAAATAGCCTCTTCATACTATCAGGAGTTGATATGGACTGCAATATCCCAATTAAAGGATATACCTTGTTGAAACTAATAACGTTTTGCACAAGGCCCCATGTACTTGGGCTATGCCTATTATCATCAATGAGATTCTTATTTACTGATTAAAACAATTAATGTTTTGTAGAAGGCTCTTCTACTTTTGTATCTATATATTTTTTTGATGGGTATATGTATATGTAAATGAGAAGTCTGAAACTGATGCCACATTGTAGGGTTTACGACCTGGTTGGAACTATTCCAGTGTAGTAAAAGCTCAATTGAACAAGGTAAGGTTCTTTCAATGGTATTCATTGGAGGATATATTTTCAGATATTCATTCCTTCTTGGACATGCTTTTGGAATTGTCTTTTCTCTTCAAGGTTGGAGTTGATGGGTCCTCAAATGCTGATGCCACTCCCTCATTCCAGTCAGAAGTAGTGGCACCAGAAGCAAAGGATGCTAAACCATCAAATGACCCTTCTTCTGGAGCTTTGGCTACGGAGGAATCAATTTCTGACTTCATTGCTCAAGTTTCAAGTCTTGTTAAGTGAGCAAGCTGGATCTTAATGTCTTGGTACTTCTATAATCTCTTTTTAATCATTGAGAAATCTTGTTATCTCCCTTGCAGGCTTGTTGATTCCAGAGATATAGTGGAGTTAGAGTTGAAACAGCTTGACTGTGAAGTTCTAATTCGTAAAAAGGACGCCTTACCTCAACCACCTCCTTCCACACCAGTTACTTTTACGCATTCACATGCTCCATTAATGGTCTCCCCAGCCCAACCTGCACCTGCAAATGCTCCTTCCCTACCTCCTACAGTCCCTAGTTCATCGACTTCTGCTGTCAAGTCAGCCAAGTCATCACTTCCACCTCTTAAATGCCCCATGGCTGGGACATTCTACCGAAGTCCAGGCCCTGGTGAACCACCATTTGTGAAGGTTAATCCTTTATACTTAGTGATTTACTTGGATTCGAACGATTAGTGATTGATGGATGTATTTGCCACTACCTCATTTGTTTTTTCTCTTCTCTATTTTTTTTTTTTTTTTTTGGTTATTTGTCTTACATGAGGAGTTTCTGTTAGATTGGAGACAAGGTACAGAAGGGACAAGTATTATGCATCATTGAGGCCATGAAATTGATGAATGAAATAGAAGTAAGTTTCCACATCCGAACTTTATCTGAGGCGGTGTGCTATGATGTCTCTCTTGTCCATAGATGAATTGGGAATTGTCTATTAGTGCTTGTTATCCTTTTCCCTTATACTTGTGGTTCACTACCTTGATTTTTTACGAGGATGAAGTTAATCAGGGATAGTTTCCTCCTTCATCTTAACTATAATTTCTTATTATAAGTAAAAATATTAGAGAAAAGTGACATTTTAAATATCCAAAACAGATAAAAGCATCCCTTTCCATTAAAACTCCATTAGTTCATTTACCATGTGCCCCAATAGAAGCGTCCCTTTCTAAACTATAATTATCATTCATGAAGTTCTTTTGGTTTGGTAACTCAGACTTGTTTGAGTTTCCATCTAAAAAATCCCATCTAAAATTGTAACCTCGCATAATTTAACATTAGGAATATCGACCACAACCCCAATCTCTTTCTGTCTCTAGGTGGGCCAAGGAGCCCAGTCTAGGTCCATGCCAAACCCTTAGGCGACGTTTGGAACATAGAGGCAATTGAGCTCATCTGAGTTGAGTTTAAATTTAAGCCTAGCTCAACATTTAAACACACAACTCTCAAATCACTAAATATCACTCAGGTTCGGAGTTGTAGTTGCGAAATCGAAGGTAAAAAGATAGAAATTCATTCGGTAACTTTCAAAAATAGTTGATTGTCCAAACCCTATATACTAAATAACAGCAATGCAGAAGCTACAAAAAGAAGCAGAAATCCTTGAGAACAGTAAATAGCGTATAAAAGGAAAACAATCGAGTGATGATTGGAGCTATAGTTTTAAGTATTACATTTCTGGAGCTGGTAGCTCAAAATGTGGAATGCCCTCTTTACATGTGGGACCTACAACATTTTTCAACTCAACACCTCTTTACACGCGGGACCCACATCCTTTTTCAACTTTCCATAAATATATCTAAACTCCTCTTAAAATCCAAACACATCTAAACTCATCTTAAGTGGGCCCCATAAAACTCACTCCACCATCTCAACTCACTACTATTCATAAAGAACTCAACTCATCTTAGCTCAATTCAACATCTAAACGCAACCTTAATCTATCATAAATTGAATATTAGAAATGACAACAGGAAATCCTTTGATCTTATAAAATCTCAGTGCCATAATCTACTTCATGGTTGAGAGTCAAGAAAGAAAATTAGAACTTTTTGCTTTATTGACTATCAACTTGGACCTTGGTGTCTAATGTGTGCATTTCAATGGATAGTGAACTGAGGTTTGTAGCCCAACATTTTTAAGTGATCCTCGTCAATGAACAGTGGATGATTACCAAATGAGGACTTAATATTAATAGTGTTATTGCCATTTGATAAGGTGAGAAAAGATTAAAAATAAAAAAAAGAACAAGAATACACTTTTTTTGGACTTGGCATGAAAGATAATTTGTGGATTTATGCTTTGGAATTTCTAAGGTAAATTGTTTTCCAATATGACTAATTCCGGTGCTTCTCACCGAAATTAATCCCGTCCTCATTTCCGGTACCCAAGATGATGACGGCCTTCCTATTCTCTCTGGTGGTCCTTAGTTGTCTCCTTCAACTTCAGATGGTGTTGTTTTCAATGTAAATGAGAGGGAATCTCCCCTGATGAACAACGAAGAGGTTCTTTCCAAGGTCTTGTGTTGCTGAGGATCATGACTTGGTGATTTCGACTGATGGGTCAGTTGAAGAGCATGAATTGCAGTGGCTGGGGGTTGGTGCTTCTATTAATGGACTGGATGATTCGGGGGGACGAGCATAGTCCTATCTACTCACTACCCCCAGCTCACGCTTTGGCTGGTTTCATTCAAACTGGGTTTTATAGAAGATGGATGAAATTCGTGATTGCATAGCAATTTCTTATGAGGGTCTTGAAGAACAATTTAAAGCTCTTCTTACTGCTATCGAGGTGGGACAACATTTTTTGGCTAGATCCTTCTCGAAAAAAGAAAGAGAGCTTAAGAGACTGTCATGCTCTATCAATTATGATGCAAGGAAAGGTAGTGCAAGTAGAGGAAGGCACAAAGACTGGGTGAACATCAGTGATTTATGAAGCCAAAGATCCTTTCATGGAATGTTTGGGGGTTGATTGACCCGCGTCTTCGTGTGAGAAATTTGATTCGGGAATGGAAAGTAGATGTTTTTTGTTTGCAGGAAACCAAATTGAAGTTAATTGATAGAAATATTATTAGAAGTTTGTAGGGTTGTTCTTATGTGGGATGGGTCTGTCTTGCTTCTCAGGGGGCTTCAGGTGGAATTATTTTGATGTGGGATAAGAGAGTAGTAAATTTGGAGGACGAGTATGTTGGGGACTTCTTGGTGGCTTGCTCTTTAAGAATGTGGACAATGGTTTCGGGTGGCGATTTCTGGCATGTATGGGCCCAATGTTGATAGAGATAGAAGATTTCTTTGGGATGAGATTGCTGGATTGTGCAGTTGGTTGGAGGGTCCATGGTGTATTGGTGGTGATTTTAACATCACTTGGTTTCCGAGTGAAAGGTCGGGGGACTCTCGTATTGGTTCAGCCATGGTTGATTTCTCTGATTTAATTTTTGACCTAGGTTTGGTTGATTTACCTTTGGCTGGGGGAGATTTTACTTAGTCGAACAGGAGGGCATGGTCTAGGTTGGACAGACTTCTTATGTAAAAAACGTCTCCTAAGATTAAGTTCTAATCATTTCCCCATTTTATTGGACTATGGTGGTATTCATGAGGTGCAGAGATATTTTAAATTTGAGAATATGCGGTTAAAATTTGATGGGTTTGTGGAAATGGTGAGATTGTGGTGGTCCTCTTATCAGTTATCGGGTACACCCAACTTTGTTGGAAAACTCATAACTTTGAAAAATGACTTGAAGAAATGGAATGAGGAAGTTCTTGGGAAAATCGTTGATCAAAGAAAGTCTCTTTTCGAGGAGCTTCACTGTTTTGATGAAAAAGTGACTGTAGGGGTTCTTTCGGTTGATGATAAGGAAAGGAAACTCGATGTTGCAACTAAGCTGAAAAAAACCACTCTTACAGAGGAGATTTCTTGGCGACCAAAATCCCGGGCTCTTTGGTTGAAGGGGACAAGTGCACCAAATTCTTTCATAGAGTTGCCAATTCTCATCAAAGAAATAATGCCATTGAGGTGCTTCACTCGGAAGGAAGTGTCCTTACAGATCGTTCAGATATTAAGGATCACATTGTTCTTTTTATGAAAAGCTTCTTATAGAGCAATGTTCTTGGTGACCTAAGGTTGATTGGCTGGTTTTTTATTCGATTGATTAGTCTAGTGCGGTTTGTTTGGAGAGAATGTTTGAAGAGGAGGAGGATGTGCTTAGCATGATAAGAGGGATGGACAAAGATAGAACCATCTCGGGATCAGATGGCTTTTCCATGGCATTCTTTCAGGTTTGTTGGGACGTTGTTCATAGGACGTTGTGAAGATTTTTCTTGAATTTCACTCATATATGAAATTTGAGAAAAGTCTTAATGCTACATTCATTGCGCTTATCCCAAAAAAAGCTGGGTTCGTGGAGGTGAAGGATTTTCATCCCATCAGTCTTGTTAGTGGAGTGTACAAGATCATTTCGAAAGTTGTTGCCAATCAATTGAGCGAGATTATGGGGAAGATCATTACGAAGTCACAAAATGCCTTTGCCAAGGGAAGGCAATCCTTGATTCTGTTCTCATTGCTAATGAATGTTTGGAGAGTAGAATCAGAGTTGGAGTGCCAGGCATCATTTGTAAACTTGATATGGAGAAGGCTTTTGATATTGTTAATTGGGATTTTTTGGTGTACATCCTTGGTAGGTATGGTTTTGGGGGAGAGGTGGTGTAAGTGAATGAAGCATTGCATTTCTACTGTTAGATTTTCGATTTTGGTTAATGGCATCACAACTGGTTTCTTTAATAGGTCCTGGGGAATGAGACAAGGGGATCCTTTGTTCCCTTTCCTTTTTATTTTAGTAATGGATATTTTGAGCAGAATGTTGAAAGCGGCAATGGATAGTAGCTTCATCTCGGGCTTCTCGGTGGGTAGCTCATCGCATGGCAGCATTAATGTCTCGCATTTACTCTTCACTAATGACACTTTGATCCTTTGTGAGCCGAATTCTGACCAGATTTGTTCGTTACGGGAACTTTTATTATGTTTTGACACTGTTTCCAGTTTAAATGTGAACTTGTCGAAGTCCGAAATGGTCCCCGTTGGTTTGGTCAATAACTTAGGGGATTTGGCTGATATTTTGGGTTGTAAGGTATCTACTTTGCCTATGAAGTATCTTGGTCTTCCCTTGGGGGCATTTCATAAATCCAAGGCAATGTGGGACGGGGTTATTGAGAAGATTGAACGTAGATTGACTGGTTGGAAAAGGATTTACTTGTCCAAAGGGGGAAGAATCACTTTAATCAAGAGTGCCTTATCTAGCATCCCAACTTATTTCCTATCTCTATTTCTTTTGCTTGTAGGAGTGGCTAATAGAATGGAAAGGATCTTTCGTGCTTTTTTGTGGGGAGGTTTGAAGCATGAGAAAAAATTCAACTTGCTTAAGTGGGACAAGATTTGCCCTCCTTTATCTTTAGGAGATTGGAGGGTTAGAAAGTTGAAAACTTTTGACAAGGCACTTTTAGGGAAATGGTTGTGGCGGTACCATCAAGAAGGGGATGCCCTTTGGAGGACTGTTATTGATGCCAAATATGGGAGTATTTGGGGAGGTTTGTGCTCAAATGAAGTAAAAGGGGCGTATGGTGTGGGAGTATGGAAATTCATTTGAAACGGATGGGGGGATTTCTCCAGAAATTTCAGATTTGAGGTGGGTAGGGGTAACCGGATCAGTTTTTGGCATGACTTATGGTGTGGAGATGATGTCTTGAAGAATTTTTTCCTTCTCCTTTTAGGATTACCTCAGATAAACTTGCTTCCATGGCTGATCATATGGACAATTCTGCTGGTTTTATTCAGTGGTCAGTTTGATTTATTAGAGACATCCAGGATTGGGAGGTGGGGGACATCACTGATTTTTATAGCTTGCTCTATGCTCTAAACATAAAGTCAGGAGGGGATGATAGATTGCTTTTGGATTCATCCTGGAAATAAGAAACTCTCTCGGTTAAATCTTTGTACAAGGTCATGGTGATACATTCTCCTATGATTTTTTTTCCTTGGAAGAATATTTGGAGAATCAAAATGCCTCTCAAGGTGGCTTTCTTTGGTTGGTTGGTTGGCTTCTCATGGAAAAATTCTTACTATTGATAAGCTGAGAAAGCATGGTATATTTGTAATGGATGGTGCTTTATGTGCAAAAAGTGTGGAGAATTGGTGGATCACCTTCTTCTCCATTGTGATGTGTTGAAGGCCTTGTGGGAGGAGGTTTTTGTTAGGCTTGGCATTGTTTGGGTGATGCCGAACAGGGTGGCGAATCTTTTGGCTTGTTGGAGAGGTATTCAAGGCAATTGACAAATTGTGGTTGTTTGGAAGATGGGACCTCTATGCCTATGTGGTATATTTGGAATGAGAGAAATGGGCGCTGTTTTGACAATAGAGAACGTTAGTTGGGAGGGATTAGATATTTTTTCTTTCATACATTGTTGCTTTGGGCTTCGGTTATTGTATTGGATGGGACTAGTAAAGTGTCGTTTGGATTCGAAGATGAGTTGAGATGGGTTGTGAATAATAGTGAGATGAGTTGTGAATAGTAGTGAGGTTTGTGAGTTAAAGTTGATGAATAGTAATGAATAGTAGTGAGATGAGTTGAAATGAGTTGCGAATACAAACCTCTCCTTAATGACTTTAGTGCTGTTTTTCCAGCTTTAGTTTTGTAATTAGGTGTTTTCTCTTGTATACTTCCTGTGTACTTGGGTTATGCCTAATTATGTGGGTCAATAAATTTTCTTACTTATCAAAAAATAAAAATATATTAATAGTGTTAGATGGCACAGTTTGATGAGACTAATGAGCCTGATGGAATGATGTGGGTAAAAAGGGCACGTGAATTTCTTGTGGGCCGTGGGACAAACTATTGCTTTTATGAGGGAGTTAACATCTCTTACTAAACAGTGATATTTTTGCTTTGCTAGAAAAAAAATTTGTCGTTCCTATCATGTATCCCATATATCAACATTTAGCATGGGGAATATATTAGTGGATGTTCTTGGACAACTGCGGGGCGGCGGGAGGGGTGTTACAATGTAACCTGGTACTGACAATTGAGAGATAACCCACCTTTCTATAATCAAGTTAAGTCTTTGGTTTCAAATCTTATCTAGAAGAGTATTAAAATACAAACCTTTGTTTACTGAGAAAAAAAAGTATTAAAATTTAAAAACAAAACAAAAAACAAAAACAGACAAAAAACAAGAAGAAGCAAAAACTCTTACCCACCAACTATGGTGAATGGCTTCAGTTCAAGTTATGGCATGAACTGCATTAGGAGTACTGGGGCATTAGGAGGATATGCGATAGTGCAATAAGCAATTTAATGAGAGGTGGTTGGGATATATTGCTTATTATGCCAAACCATTGGGGCATGATGACATGGCCTAAAAAAATGTTTTGTAAAATTAAATGTGAGAAGTTGTCTTTCAGAATTCTAACGGCGTAACCCTTTAAATACCTCAATCATATTTAAACCTTTTTCTTTTAATTGGTATATTCTAAGTGAGTTTTGAACCTATGAGTTCACCTTCCACCATGTTTTTAGGGTAAGGATGTGCTAGCTCAATCATTAGGGGGAGGAGGTGCTATTTGAGTTAGAACTCATTGGTGTGTTTCTTAGTAAACCGTTCTGATATCAAAGTAGTTTTGTGATAGAACTTAGTTCCATTTACTCCTATCTTAAGCTTGTGTTATGTCATATTGAATATACTTTGGCTTAGTTTTTCTGTTTTGTATTATTTCTTGAATTACTTTCGGCAACTTCTACAATAGTTAGGAATTCTACTGATATCGTCCGTACTTAGTCCCTGGTGCGTGATATCTGCATCTTAAGATACTCATATATATGCTCAAAAATTTCTGGTTTTGGCTCAATTTCCCTTTCTTTTGCTTTGGGTGATTTGGATGGGTATCAAACAATTAGTTCTCTGATTCTCTCAAGGTTTTTGTCTGCAAGTGAACATTCAAAAAATGTATACCTTTTCTTTTTTGTTCAGGCTGATCAATCGGGAACCATAATTGAGATCGTTGCAGAAGATGGCAAGCCTGTCAGTGTTGACACGGTAAATTGTTCTCGGCCAGCTCAATTTATAGCTTGCAAGTACCCTATCATGGTAAATTATTGTATTCATTTCAAATCATATTGACTTCTTTTTGTCTCTTTTCAGCCTCTGTTTGTAATCGAACCATAGCGCTCTGACAATCAAGTATGCATATATAGATGGAGCAAGGCGATTAGAAAGAGGGCGCAGTTGGAAACATTGTGAGAATGGCAGTGTTTCATTTTGGTGGCTAGAGTTGAGAGCAACTTATTGTTTGCTAAATTATTTATTTATCCGAAATTTTTTTAATGATTAGAAGATGTCCTAATAAATTTGTTATTTAAGGTTGTATTCAAAGAGCTTAGGATGTAATATTTGTAATGCTTTGGTTTTGTTTTTCAAGGGATACGTTTTTTTCTCATTGTGAAAATGTTTCATATGATTCCAAAGCTAAAGCTTTGAGCTACTAGCGGGGGATGGTAATTTAGGCTTACAAAGGAAATCATCTGGTCTTACACTAAGTTGGCGACAAGATAGACTCCACAAAGCCCACGTTTAGAATGCAATACAATATTTAGCTTTATGCATGCTATTATTTTTATTTTTTGGTATTTTTAGCCTTAACTTGATCTTATGCCACTTGCTCACCGTGTTACGGGATAGTGTATTTTGGGCAAATTCTTCTAAAAAGTTGTAAATATTGTAACGATATATATGTTTTGACCCTTGTAAATGAATTATTGTGAGTCCACTCACGGCAAAAGTTTTTTTTCTTTTGGTTTTAATACAATACATGCTTCTTACAAATTCGAAACACAATGGATAATGTAAAAGAGTGTGTTTGTTGTCAAAGTCATATGGCCTGAAGGCGTAACACTCAAACTTTCAAAATGGAGGTCTTGGATTTGTCCCCCCGCCCAAAAAAAAAAAAAAAAATAGAAAAAATGATTGTGTTTGTTTTAGTCACCTTTTAATGGCTCCCATAAATGTGAGGAATTTTCCTTTTTGAGTTATGGCAAGCGAGCTAGTTCTCGAAAATACTTGTTCCTTTGTCGTTGGGATTAAAAATCTAACTTACTCATTTATAAGAACATAGTAATGTGATCAATAAGGATTCGTTTAGATAATGAGATGATGTGAGTATTTTATAAATAGTAGTGAAATGATTTGTGAATAAAAATATTATAAAGTTAAAATATTGTTAGAATATAATTTTTAATATAATTTTTATTTTGAAATTTGAAAAAAGTTGTATTGTTTGAAAGTTTGGAAAAAGTTGTAATGATTAAGTAATGATTGAATGTAAAAGCTGAAAAGCTGAAAATTTGAAATTGAAGATTGTTTATATTTGAGTGATGTTTGAAAAGAAAATTATAAGAAATTTTGAGATGAGATGAGATGAGATCATCTCAGTTTCCAAACAAGTAGTTGGCGAACAATGGAAAACTTTGTTATGTTCTGTGATTCCTTTTTCTTTAGAAAGCAAAGGGCACATTCTCTCTCACACAAGCAAGTACTCAAATGTGCAACATTATTCGCCATTTTTTCTTTACCATCAAAACAAGCAAATAAAGTTAGAAACCTATCATCTTTGGCAAGTTCTTCATCCAAGTCACATATATGCATTTTCCAAACCATGAACAATTATTAAAAAAAAAAATTGAAAATCTGTGAAATCGAACCATAAACACTCACTTCTCACCATTTTCTTGGAAAAAATACATAAACTTGGAAGTATTTTACTGGAAAAATTTATATCAATATGCTGTGTGTTGGGGTGGTGATAATATATACAAAGTTTTTTGTTGTCTTTATTTATTGAAAAATGATATTTACAATCGTAAAATATATAAATACTGCATAATCTTTTTTAAAAAAATTAAGAATCTACATGAAAAAATAAATAAATTTTTAATATTGTACCTTATTCATTTCAAAGTGATTGTGACCTGGCATGTATGATTAGGGCTTAGACCCAATAACCATGGGCCAGGCACCTGCTCAAGTGTGTCAATTTGTATCTTAAAAGGTACCACGTACCTCATAAATAAGTGTGATTAATCCACTAGGCCGTTGCACAAAGTGCTATGTTTTTAATTTTTTTTTTAAGAAATATTTTTTTAATATTAATTATCAATTTTAAAAAATTGTAATCTCTGCGAAGTGTTATTTCATTTCTATAAATAGGGATTTCAGCCTATGAATTTTTCATTCAATATTCTTTTTAGAAATATTTGAAAAATATTTTATACTATCATTATTTTTTCTTTTTATTTGGGACTAGAGCATTTTCTTTTAAATGCATCGTTAATTGAACCAATATTATTATATCTTGAGAACTGACTATCAAAGAGCTTATAGTGTGTTGAAGCTAGAAACATTATAATTCTATTTAAAAAAAAAAAAATTCTCATCAGCCACTATTTACCATCCCACATCCCACACTTTATGAAAAACATATCCACACCATATAAAAAAGTTATAAATATGGGGTGTAAGAGTGAATAGTGACTCTGATGCATAACATTCCTCTTTAAAAAAATGTTTCATCATAAGAAGGTTTTTCTCCAAATTAATCTTGTTATTTCCTTCTTTAATTTACAAAGAATATAAACAAACTATTTCCAATATTCTCTTCTCCAAAGATCAAGAACATATTAAAGGGACTAAAAGATTCAAGAAGGTGGATATTAGAATTCTTGGATCAAAGAGAATTTTAAAAATCTTGTAAAAACCAATGTAAACCAGATTTAGTTTTTAAATAAAGATGCTTCAGGAACACAAATATAGCAACCTATAGAGGCTAGACGACCTCTTTGGCTGCTAGGGGTGTGCATACAGACCATATTTTTTTTTTGGGTCCGGTTTGGAGCTCGGTTAAAAACTTTTATTTCAAAATGACATCATTTTTAACTAGAGTTAAAAAAAAAAAAAAAAAAAAAGTGGATATAAATATTGGATACTGTTACAATATGAGTATACCAACTCAAGTTGTAACCGGTTTTACCTAGGTGGGTACCCATCAGGTTTTAAAAATCCGGATACGAATTTGGATATCTGGATTTATAACCGGATGCACAGCCCTCCTAGCTGCATCATTGCGCCCCAACATGAGTATTAGAACTCAAGATCTGAGAAAAAATATTGTTGCTTTGCTCAGATAACCAAAATTTAGATTTTTTTAGTCTGACAATTTTGTATAGCTTGAACTCATTTTTTTGTAGGTAGGAAAAAGTTAGTTTTTCCCCTTAAAAGTGTATTCAAAGTGACTCCTAGTGCATTTTGATTCGATTTATTTTAATCTTTAAAAAAGTATCACTATTGAATATATGTATTGTTTTTATTTAACATTTAAAAAAAAAACAAAATACATTAGAGACACTTTAGAGGCAATTTTGGGGACAACCCAGCATCATTCTTCTTTGTAATGAAAGCACAAAAGAAGAAAGCAAAATAACAAAATAGCAAGAGAAATGTGTCTAAAAGGGAATATTTATGTGGCTCCAGTTATCCTAGAAATTAATGTCGTATATCCTGCACGGCAACTGCAAGTACTTCATAAATTCGAGGGCCCATTGTCTTAAATGGAATCATGCTGTGCACCAACCCTTTTTTTTTTTTCCTTCATGTTCATTTATTCCTTGCCGGTTTTCGACCCTAGTCTCTTTTCATTTGTTTTGGGTATTACCAAATTAGTGAAATAGATCATAATTCAAAATAATTTTGGATTAATGATAAGATAACTACAAATTTAAGACCTTTTCTATTTAAATGGTTTTTTTCTTAGTTTTATGATTAATCTGAGAGTAATACTAGATATAATTCTAGAATATGCAAGTACTGTGTACTCCCTTTAAAAAAAAGTGAGATTTACCATTAAAAAAATCATTTTATCGTGTAAATTCTTAATTTATCTACTTTTTTCAAAAAAAAATGCGTGCTTCTTGCATATCCTAATATTACAAATATCATTCTCTTCTTCTGATCCAATATATGCATGGTTAAGCAATGATGAATCAATTTAAGAAGATGCTTTGTAAAATTCTTGCAACAAAGGAAATAATTTTTTGAAAAATCTATTTGGAAGAATAATTTTTTTTACGTACTCAACACATTGCTAAGAAAGTCTTTCAATCAAATTGTATTTAAACCGGAACAAAAGTAGAATATTTGTGTAGACTTTAATAAAATACTCAAAAGTCAAAGACTTGTCGTGACATACACGTAGCCACACAAAAATATATTTATTGTTTGATGACACCTAAAACCAGTTTTAGATTACGCCACATAGCATAGAACATGATAGATATTAATAACAATGAATATGCATTTGCATGACAAGCAGTTTATTGAACGACATGGCATAGCACAAACAGTCAACCACACAACAACACAAAAGTCGCAATTTCACAAACCCCAACTACACGTGTTTTCCCATTCTCCATCCGGCCCTTGTGTGAGATCCCTAAATTTCTTGGGTTTTAATTGTGTTATTTTATTTGTTTATTTATGTTATTTGGTATTTTATTTTTGTGATATTTTATTTATGTTATTGTGTGTATTTTAGGTTTGGGCTTTTGTTTTTGTTGTGTTTGGTGGGCTGTGTGTGTGTTTTTATTTGTTGTGTGATTTTAATTGTGCGCCGTGTGTGTGTGTTATGCTTAAAATGCAGCCCAACCCGTGTGCATTAAGGGCCCAGCCCGTGCGGATTGTAACCCAGCCCTCCCCTTTATTCCAAACGGCACCGTTTCGGTCAAGGACTTAGGGTTCCACTTGTTTTCTCTTGCGCCGCTCGACTTCTTCCTTCTTCTTCTTTTCTTCTACTGGTTTCTTCTCCTTCAAAGCTGCTATCATGCCGAATGTTTTTCCACCAATCTCAGCTCGACATCACAGAATAATTACTTCCCTCATCACCGGCCACCACCACCTTATTTTCCACATCCTCCTTCCATACCTTTGCTCCATGTCTTTCAGTAGTGACTCCGAAAGCCTTGCTGTCGAGCTGCCGCTCCTCGCGGCCACCAACTTCCACCTCCTTCTTGCATGGACTGCTCAGTGTCGTGCAGCAATGGACTCCGTGATGCACTGTCAGCCACGGCACCACACGTCCGCGTGAAATCATTTCACTTCTCCATGGCGTGTGCTGCCGTTTTTCTTTTCTTCTACTGTGCGACATGTAGCCTCACAAACTGTCGTGCTTGGCCTATAAATAGGCCACGGCTTCTGCAAATAAATTCTTCGAAGATTCCTCTTTTTCTCTCACTTGTCTGAACCATCTTCATTTCTAGTTGTTTAGTGTTTTGGTCTGTGAAATTGTGGGTGAATCCGAGGGATTGTGAAGTGTTTGTCGTGCTTGGTTTTGTTCTAAAATTGTGTATTACAATCGGTTTATTTTGGTGAATTGTTGGAATTGCCGTGTGTGGAGTTTCTCAAAAACTTGTTCTTAAATCGAATTCTTTTGAGAGAACCCACTAGAAAAGCCACTGATTTCACCATTTGCCGTCGTTGTGCCGCCACCTTGAACAACGCCCTTTCGAGTGATCTTTCAGAATTTCCTAACTTCGTGTGTATGTAATTTTCCATCGTGAATTAAGTGATTTAAATTGGCATTATAACTGTTGTTCATTTGTAAATTGTTGATCTGTTGGTTTTGTTGGAAATTGGGCCTTGGGCCTTTGAAGTGTTGGGTTTGTTAATTGGAGTTGTTGGATTTGGGCCTTGGGCCCGATTGGAGGACGAGATTATGCCTGTAGTTGGTTGTAAACTGTATTGTTGTAATTATTGAGAAATTGTAATGAGTTATTTAAATGTATTCAAATAAACTGTTGTAATGCATATTTATCGTCTTTAATAAATTGTGTTATTGATGTCACGCTGTCTGTTTGTAAATGAGACTGAATGTGTAGGTGCGTGTGTATCACGACCCCAAGCCAAGATGGGATATTATCTCGGTGGAGCTCCTCTAGTCACTCGGGAGTGTAACAGACTGACGTGACGTCCCTTGAGTTGTCGCAAGGCGACGACGGGAACCGACGAGACGGTAACGCTCTCGTACCGATTCCGTGACCTTTTAGCTGGTGAGGTTAGAGGATGCTTGGCCATGTAGGCGCGGAACTGGGCATCGCTCGTTACAAAGTCTCATGCACGGACGTTATCAGTGATGTGACGATGAGAGCCAGGGTATGCGGACGGTCCATATGGGAGACCGTGGTGCATGCGTAATTTTGTAATAATTATGAACGGGGCCAATAATAGGATTTTTTGTATGAGTATTAAAAGTATATTTTTGGAAAAAAGGAATGTGGGTTGTTATTCTGTTTATTTGTTCGTACGGGGACGCGTGACTATATTGATGTGTTTTAAAATCTCTTAAATGTTGTTTTAGTTAATTACTTACTGAGATGTCATAATCTCATTATGGTATTTTACCCTACGGTTCCGTCTTATGGTGCTGTAGAGTTTAACGCAGAGCCTGAGTATGAACCCGAGGGATCAGCTCCGCCGGAGGTCTGAGTTGCTAAGTTATTGTTCAGCGTTATGAGGTTTGTTTCCCTTATGTTATTTACTGTTTTTAATTTATCTGTCAGATGACGTATAATCCTTGTAAAGTTATTTTACTGTTTTTGAACAAATTCTGGTACTTAATAAAGAAAGACCTTTTTATTTCTCCGCTGTGAATATTTTTTATACACTTATTACATGTTGTACACACTTTGAGCATTGGTCATTGGGGTGCGTGATCCATGTGGTCATCATCCCGATGTCACGAACTCCACAAAAATAACACGTGGGGATTGAGAATGCCACACCTTGGCCCAAATTCCGACAACAATCACGTCAAATATTCCCAACACTTCCCTGGGCCCAAGGCCCTTCTCAAACATAACCAAATTGCAACGAAGTTAGAGATAATTTCACGTTAGAATTTCAAGGGTCACGCTGGTGGGTTACTTACTATGCAGAAGGCAATTATTTTGGATGATTGCACGTGATGGTATACGGTGTCTTGCGATTGAACGAGTGCATGTGTCGCTGCGTAGACAAATAAAGACGATTAGGTTAAATCAAAACACAGTTTGAAGATTAAAATACAATACAAGAGGTAGAAATGTTATAGAGGTGGTGGAGAAGTGGCGGGCCAACGACGAAGTAAGGTGGCAGAGGCGGATTTGGTAGAACAAAGGGTTACTAGTGGGGTTTTTCTTGAAGGTGTGGTAGATCTGGAGTGCTAGCGGGTGGAGGAGAGGGTTTCCATGACAGGGTGTGGCGGAGCAGCGACTAAGGTGGCTTTAACTCACGAGTTGGGTGGAACCTAGGGAAGAGGATGGTAGGAAAGAGAAGTGGGGTACATAGGGGTGGTTGTGTGGCCACTAGAAGGCAACTGAGAGTGGTAGCACACAACGACATTAGGGCAAAACTAACCCTAGAGGTTTCAAGAAGTAGATCTGAGGGTGGGGAAATGCTAGAACTCAGTTTTGAGAGAGGAGAAAGCCGATTGAGGGGTGGTTTGAGGGACAAGGGGCTCAACCTATTTATAAGCCAAGGGGTGGGTCTCGGTAGTAGTAGTAGCGATTGCGATTGGGGTTAGGGGACGGTGTGGGCTATACCAGCAATGCACGCATGGCGTGTGGTGAGAGGTGGGCAGTGGTAGCGAGCAGTTGCCATGGCCTCATAGGTTGCAGGCTTCCGGAGGCGTGGGTTGGGCAAGACGCACGGTGGAGCACAGTGGAGCAAATGAAGAAGAGGGCCCTGATCGGCGAACAAGTGGAGCCGAGGTGGTGGTTGTGGGGATCAGTGCTGCGGGGAGCAGGTCTGCAGGTGGGAGGAGGAAGAAGAAGAAAAACAAAGAAAAGAAAGAAGAGGGAGTGGGCGGTGCGGGGAAGAAAATAAGAAGAAAGCTAGGTTTTCTCACCCTACACGCTAAAACGACGTCGTTCCAGGGGGAGAGAAAAAAAATTTCACTTCTGAGCTACTAAACGACGTCGTTTTGAAGGAGAGGGCTCGGCTCCCAACTAGCCCATGGTTTGGGCCCAATTCTCCATTCTTTTAGGCCTAAAGTTTGGCCCACATCACCGACAACAACCAATTAACCCACAATCACCCAATTGGGCTAAAAACTTCCCTGAAAGAAAAGAAAAAAATAAAATAAAACACACTAATTTTTGGGGTCTCACATCCTCCCCCCCTTCCCTCCCCTAAAAGAAATATCATCCTCGAAATTGACAGGCTTAATCCATTAATTCCAAGTCAAATTACAAGATGCAGCTCAAAACATGCTTGGAACAAGACATACAATCAATAATACCCAAACAGATACGGATAATGCTCTCTCATGTCTGCCTCTCTCTCCCAAGTGGAGTCTTGAACCATTGAATCTCCCCATGAAACCTTCACCGATGGTATTGTCTTGGATTTAAGCGTTTGTTCATTCCAATCCACAATCTGCCTCGGTCCCTTGCAGTTGAAGGCTACCCGGGTCAACCAGTTGGGGCCCTTGTTGCCCGAAATTCTTCTTTAGTGAGGATACATGAAACACATCTTAGACCTCCCTAAAATATTCAAGTAATGCAATCCTGTAAGCAACATGCCCAACCTTCTCCACTATCTAAAAAGGGCCCAACAGACCTTGGGCTAAGCTTCCCTTTCTTCCCAAACCGCTTGATGCCCGTCATGGGTGAGACTTTGAGGTACACCCAATGGTCTTGGGTATCCCGTGGAACCAGACTATCTCTTTCACATACAACTGCGTCAGCTTTCCCAAGGTGTCGCTATTAGTGACAGGTAGGAAATGAGCACTCTTGGTCAACCGGTCGATAATCACCTAAATTGAATTCTTCCCACTGGGAGTTCTTGGCAAGCCCATTACAAAATCCACATAGCAATGTCATCGCATTTTCATTCTGGAATTGAGCGGGGTTGGAGGTTACCGACAAGTCTTTGGTGCTTAGATTTGACTTGTCAGCAAGTGGCACATCTCTCAACGAACATGACAATGTCCCTCTTCATCCCTTCCCACAAAAAATTCCTCTTCAAGTCCCGGTACATCTTCGTACTTCCGGGGTCTGAATAAAGAGCCACATGTGCCTTTGCTAAAATTCTCTCACTAAACTCTGAATTAGTGGAAATCACCCTACGATTTTAGAACAGTAGAATACCATCCTTATCCAAACTGAAGTGTGCAGGTCCTCTTGACTTTCTGACTCTCTTCTGGATATCTAGTAGCTTCAGATCCCTCCTTTGAAGAGTTTTCAATTCTTCAAAATCGACAACTCGGACTTCATGCATAGAGGCTAAAAATTCCTCTTGCTATGAACTCTCTAAAAAAAAGTCTTCCATTCTGCAAAGGAGAGTCTAACCCTGATGACTCAACCTCATCCACCAAGTGTTCCGACTTAACGCATTAGCAACCTGGTTTGCTTTCCTGAGATGGTACTTAATTTCGCACTGGTAGTCGCTGATTAACTCTAACCACCTTCTCTGCCTCATGTTGAGATTTTTCTGTGTAAAGAGATGCTTCAGGCTCTTATGATCGGTGTAGACCTCACATGCCTCACCATAAAGATAGTGACGCCAGATTTTAAGAGCAAAGACCACTGTTGCAAGCTCCAAGTCATAAGTGTGATAGTTCTTTTCATGATCCTTAGGTTGGTGGGACGCATAAACTACCACTCACCCCTCCTGCATAAGAACACATCCCAACCTAAATTTAGAAGAATCATTGAATACCACAAACGGCTTGTGCGGCTTTGGAAGTGCCAAAACAGGTGTCGAAGTCAATCTCTACTTCAGTTCTTGGAAGCTTTTTTCACACTTATCAGTCCAGATAAACTCAGTATTCTTCTTAGTCAGGGCAGTGAGTGATCGGAACAATCTAGAAAATCCCTCCACAAATCTTCGATAGTACCCTACGAGTTCCAAGAAGCTTCGAATCTCATGCACTGATGTGGGACGCGGCCAGGCCAAAATAGCTTCAACCTTATAGGGATCTACGGCCACAACTTCCTGAAAAATGACATGCCCAAGGAACCTAACTTCATCTAGCTAGAACTCACATTTGCTGAGCTTTGCATACAATTGATGTTCCCTCAGATTACCCAGAACCATCCGTAGGTGACTAGCGTGCTCCTCCAAATCCCGAGAATAAACCAGAATGTCATCATCAAAGACCACGACAAAAGAATCTAGATAGGGCCGAAACATCCGATTCATCATGTCCATAAAAGCACAGGGGCATTAGCTAGTCCAAAAGGCATCACCTTAAACTCAAAATGCTCGTACCTCGATCTGAAAGCAGTCTTCAGTACATCCTTGTCTCTTATTCTTAGCTGGTAATAACCTGACTACAAGTCAATCTTAGAAAAAGTAGCAACAACCTTGAAGCTGATCAAACAAATAATCGATCCAAGGCAGTGGAAATTTATTCTTTATAGTCACCTTGTTAAGCTCCTGATAATCAATGCACATTCTATGGATGCCATCTTTCTTCTTAACAAATAGCATGGGTACTCCCCAAGGTGAGAAACTAGGCTGAATAAATCCCTTGTCCACCAATTCTTGCAACTGGGCCTTCAACTCCTTTAGTTCAGCTAGTGCCATTCTGTAAGGAGCCTTGTGTACCAGAGCCACTCTAGGTTCCAAGTCAATAGTAAACTCAACAACGCAAATCGGAGGTAATCCAAGGAGGTCATCCCCAAAGACATTAGAGAACTTCTCAGCGATTGGGATTCCTGCAATAGACTTCCTCTCTGATGGTTTAGACACTACTTGAACCAAAGAGGCATCTGCCCCACTAGCCAGGTCTTTCTTTGCTTAGATTGCAGATATAACCGTGGGTCTCGACTTCAGCTTGCTACTCGTGAATTCCATATAATCTCCAAGGAGATGAAAGCTGACCATGCGGCTTCGACAATTGATACTCACGAAGTGCCAAACCAGCCAATCCATACCTAGAATGATGTTAAACCCAAGCAGCTTGAACACTATTAGGTTGGCATCAACTATCCTCTCTCCAAAATCCAAAGGACAGCCTAAGGCGACCTTTGAACACCATACCATCTCTCTATTTGGTAATGCCCCGACCACGGACCGTGGTAAGGGTTTTGTGACTAAGTTGCACATTCGTGCAAAAGTGGCAGACACAAAGGACTGGGATGTTCCCTAATCAAATAAAGTATAAGCGTAGTATTCATACAACTGAACTCTACTTGAAGGGATCAAACACTTCCAATGAAACTCAAAAAGATTAACCACACAATGCATTAACTTAAAAAGATTAGATCAACTTAAAACACACTAATTTTTAGGGTCTCACACATGGTAACCTTTTCTAAATTCATCCAAAAATTACTCCAACACTTAAAATCAAAACTTGAAATATAAACTAAGATCTAGGGAAAGAAAACTTACAAGTTTCGTGGCCATCTACAACACTCAACCCCCTTTTTTGTACTCTAAGGGAAGAAGATCTCTCAAGAACTCAATAGGAGGTTGGAAAATAAGTGTGCAGGAAATGAAGGGGTTGAGAGGCTTTTCATAGTTCTCAATGGAGGGGAGGGCCACCGGTCAAGGCTTGGAAGGGTGGCTTGTGATTGGTGGAGTGGGGCGGTGGTGGTGATGATGGCTTCCCTTCAGCTTGTGTCATGCTTTGCAGGGTGAATAGTGTTATAAACTGCCATGATCTCATCATGACAGGTGCTACAAGGTTGCTAGAGGGGTAGAGTTGCCGTGGTGCAGCAAGGAAGAAGAGAGAAAAATAAAAACCAAGGCATGATGCCTTGCCGTGATGCACCGGGTATAGACCTAAAAACTGGGCAATTTTTTTTTTTTTTGCATCGCTTTGGTTTATCTCCATGGTTGTTTTGTGTAGGTGACAAGTCACTTATTGAAGGCTTTTTCAGGTGGTAGAAGGTGGAGGGTTGGCTGTCATGTGATGATGAAGGTGCAGCTCAAAAAAGAGGGTGTAATGGAGGGTAGTTGTCAACTGGGGTTGTGCATAAAAGCCATTTGGTTTTGGCTCTTCATGGGGGATGACTTGGGTCAGATTTATCATGATGATTTGAGGGGCATATGGGGATTGGAGGAGGAAAGAAGTGTCATGTGGCGGTGGCTCTGCAACTAGCCTTTAGGTGCAATCGATTTGGGGTTTTTGGTTTGGTTCTTGGAACCAATTTTGTCCAAGGCTTGGTCTGGTTCTAAAAGGATGAAATGAGGTGTGATTGGAACAAAAAATGAGATGGAATTGGCATGGCTATGGGGCTATTTTAGTGCAATGGACATGAAAGTACATAAGTGAACCAATTGGGTGGATTTGTGCAATGTCATGCTTTTGCTCTTAATGACATATGTGAGATCAAGACTAAACTTCTAATCTAGTCTAAGAATGATTAAAAACAATAATAAAAATAATAAAATTCAGATAAAAAATAATAAAAAGATTAAGAATGGAAATTAAGCTCAAAGCTTGGTTTAAATATCACTAATTATGTGGATTTTTGATCAAAAGTCTTAACCCAAGTTCAAACTTAATTTTTGGTCCATAGAAAACTCTTAGGGGTGTGAGGCACAATATGGGCTTGAGGGAAACCCATGGTATGGTGTAAGTGGGCTCAAATGGCTGAGTGCATTAAACACAATAACATAAAGAGTTCATCTTTTGGCCGGTCAGGTTGTTTATCTCCAAATAATAGCCTTCAATGGGTGAGTGCCACGTAGGCTTCTCACCTTAGCTACCATGTGCCCCCACTGCAGGAGATCACGCACAGTTACCCATCCCTCATCCCTTATCCATCCTCTAGCATAGAACAAACACGAGGAACACAACCCTCTCTGCCCCCCTCTGCCACTTTCTCCACCCCCTATCTCCGTCGTTGCTTCCATTGCTCCTGGACCCCTCTCCTGATTCTCGAACGGAAACCCCCTTCTCTGCCCCCTTTCTAGAAACCTTAGGGCCAGCCCCTAATCGTGACCCTCCCACGTCTTACTCAACCAGATCCAGAAACCCTGACGATCGATATTCTCTACTCAGTGCCACTGACGAAGTCTTTTTGGCATCAACCCAGTGCCACCGACAACAAATAGACTCTCTGGTATGCCCTTTTAAGCTTATTCTCTAGACTCTATGACTTGATCTGAGATTGCAATTAGTTAAAATGATTTAGGGTTTGGTTGTGGGTTTGATTGTGGGTTGATTGTTGGCATTGTGGCATGTACAGCTTCTGGGTTGATTACAGGTTTCAAAATTCACCGACTAGATTTGGGAACATTGAAATAAGTCTTGTACCATACTGACTCTTGTACGAAATTGCTTTTGTTAGAAATATCGAGTGTTATTTAGACATTGGACTGAGTCTTGTGGGTTGATTGTGGGTTTCACTTTCATTCTCAATTCACTGAGTGTTGCTTACAACTGTTTGCAAAAGCAGAGCTTTTTAGATGTGGAATTCTAAAAGGCTTATTTAGACATTGGACTATACCTTTAATAATAGACTGCATGCTAATACTTAAATACATATATTAATTCTCAGAGAAAGAGAGAGATTTGGCTGGATTTAAATGGTTGTATGTGGGGGATCCATGTATACTCCAGTTTACATTTGTTGCAATTTTCAGAACTGAAGAGTTCAATCACTATCTTGAAATGATTGATAATGGGATGGCTAATGGAGTGCTAATTGTGAGTTTCTCTTGATGATAAGACCACATTATTTTTACAAAGAAATTTAAAATGCTTCCATTTAAAACTCATTCTTAGACCAAGAAAAGCTAGCCAACCTTAAGTTCAAATTATACCAAACTTAACTATCTTCATCATGTGAAAGAGATCAAGCTAGCCAAATCAGCTATGACCAAATTTATCTTGAATTAGCATTCTGTAAATAAAACGAAAAATATGCTATACATAAGTGACTTGTGACAGATTTTAGCCAAGTTTATATTATAAATCTTCCTCAATTGTACCAACTAGATTTTGCCATCAGGATATCGTATGAGAGAAGCTTAATTTCTTTTTCTTTGTACCTGATAGTGCTTGCTTTCTTCTCCATTTTCTAGCAAATGACAAGTTTAGGTTCTCATTCAGGGCAAAGTTCTTGGACGGCAAGAGGGGAAGACAAAGCTAGTTTTGAGAGATCACTATGCTATTGTGGCATGCAATCCAAGCTACGAATTTCTAGAAAAACTAATAGTTTTGGTAGAGATTTTACAATTGTCCAAACTACAAGATCAATAAACAATGTGGCTTCTTTGAATGGATTGATCTTCAAAGTAAATAAAACAACTGTTATAAGATGACGTTGGAGGTAGCTTAACGAAGAACGAGAAGGTACTTCATGAACATCTAGGCATCGAATAATCCAAATTTAAAGCAATGGAGAAGAAGTATAAGGGAATCTTGAGAGTATTAATTTTGTCATGGTTATTTTTTATGGTAGCTCGTGTTGTAATTTTTATGTTTTTGAAAGACTACAATGTATGTCGGCCAGTGTTATAACTCATGTAACCCATTGTAATTGTTTTAACACTTTTTTCAGTTGAATGTATTGAATATGTGGTGAATGTAATGGAAATTTTGGACATGTTTTGAATGTACGAAATATGTGATGAATGTAATGGAACTTTTGTACATGTGCTAGCATTCTTTTTGGATAGTTTTTGGATAGCCTTTTTGTACATGTGGTTAGGCTGATGTTGGTTTCATGTGGTGAATACATTGTGGACAGCAAACAAAATCAAAGCTAGTAGAATTGCATAAACATTCAGAATTAATTCAGAATTACATAAACCTAAACATCTGTTTACATTCAAAATTACATTCAGAACTACATAAACATTCAGAATTACATCCAGGATTAATAAAACAGAATTACATTCACATTTCAGTTAACATCCACTCCTCAAAACACTCTTTAATCCACTATTTAGAACTCACAATCTTCTGTGTTCTTTATTGTCACAGCAAAATAAAGAGGGGTTAAATTAACTTTGCAATTAAGAGAGATTAAATTAACTTTTCATAACATAACAAAAGACAAATAAATAGCACATACAACATTAAATTATATTTATACTAAGAATCCAAACCCAGCGATACATTGTCAGTTTTTGGCCCAAGACCCCTACATAAACCACAATAAAATACAAAAAAGACTAACTTCTGCGAATAAAGAGGTGTAAAACACAATTATAGAAACACTACTATACCTCACTGTCGGACAGTTGTTCCTAGCATGCCCCGCATTCTTGTGTTTCTTTTGGGTTCTTTGTTCTCAAAGTTTTTGGTCGTCCTTTCGTTAGCACCCTTGGAGGATCTTGGACAGTTTGTGCAAAGTTCGACACAACTTGACTTCTAAACACATGAGAATCATTGGTTGACTCCCCTCTACTTGCAAAATTTGTTTCCTAAATATCTGCATGATCTGCCATCATAAGTATCTTTGTGGACATTCTCTAATGAAAGAGAGATGTGTTCAGTTTTTCTATTGACTGCGACCCAAGTTTTGTAATGTCATAAAATTGCATTATCAACTTGTTTTTTCTCATAGTAGGATCATCTTGTGTCAGGATTTGCCCTTCAGAACATGGTATGCCTGGAATGGGTCGACTCTTAGCATTAATAGTTTATCTTTCTAGAACATACTGCTTTGACAATCTATCTAACTTCGATTTCTTGCCAAGGACACAAAGGATATGCCTACAAAGAATCCCTATAAACTCAAACATATGGCATGTACATGTTACATTTTCTTCACCACTCTCCAATGTCACATGATAAAGCGGTGTTTCTTTGCCATGAGGTGCCACAACATATGTCTTTCTTTCACCACCTTTGGAAATTTTTGTTGATTTGTACCGCTGACTATTGAAAAGCTTATCTTGGAAGATCATGAAAGACTTTCTTGTATAAACTATGGCCGCCTCCTCTTCAATTTTATGACATGTTTTCAAAATTGCCTGTATAGATTTTGTCTGCACATCCTTCTCTTTCTCTTTAAAATAACGTCCATCTACAGCTTTCTCATACTGATGCACAAAGTCACTAACCATAGTGCTTGAAAGAACATAATCCTTGACAAACTTGTCCATGCTTTTATTCATTTGAGTCGTTGACATACCGGCACAGAATGTTGAATACAAGTAAGCTAGAACCCACTTATCTCGTCTGCTGTAAAGATTTTGTAGTCAAGTATTATCTCCTAGCCCATACTTCACTAATATCAAACTTCATTTATGCTCGAACTCATTAGTTGTAATGGTCTCATGGATACAGTGGCAAAAATCTTTTTGATACTTTGGAAATGTGTTATGTGCATCAGACAAATGTTCAGAAAATTTTTGTAAAATGTGTCACAAACATAACCTATGAGTCGTATTGGGGAGTACCTCTATAATGGCCTTCACCATTGCCTTGTCATAACTAGTAATTATAGTTGAAGGAGCAAGCCCAAGCATTGTATCTTGCCATGTTCTTAATAACCATGTACATGATTCGATTGTTTCATTAACTAACAAAGCACAACCAAATATTATAGTTTGGTGATGATGGTCAACTCCAGAAAATGGCTCAAATGACATCTTATAAATATTGGTGAGGTGCGTGGCATCAAATGTGATAACATTCCCAAAATATTGGTACGCATCTCTTGATCATGCATCTACCCAAAAACAACTTCTCATACACCCATCCTCATCAACTTGCATGGAGTATACAAACCCAGGTTCTTTGCATTGTCAATCAAGAAAGTAGGTATATAACCTTTGTGCATCCCTCCTCTCTTCAAATAATTTTCTTTTTTTATTTCCCAAGAAATTTTCAACTTCATTACCAATACAACCAACATTAAAGTCACGACCTGACTCTTTACTCAATACCGACATTATTTTTCTCGTCGGTACATCGGACTCATTCAAAGTAATAAGAAGTTTTTTTGGACTTTAGTAACTCCCCTATGTCCATGGAGCAAATTAGTACTTCTTGGTGTAAGTAGAACATGGTTATGTTCAAGCACAAACTTAGATACTATCCGCTTCTCAGCATCTTTCTTTATTCCTATAATTTTTTTACATCCAATCTTTGTCTCTGTAGGTTCAAGAATTGTTCATTCTTTTTCTTTGTGACTTTCTCACTGAAATCATTCCCTTGAGTAAACATAGTCTATTGCAGTTAGTTTTTTCTCATCTTTGGACAATCGAGTATGAATGGTCTGAATAGCAAAACATTTTCGTCTTGCATATGCCTTGTAAAATGTTTGGGTGTCTTCAACGTCATCAAATAACATACCAATGAATGGCTCCAAATGATGACTACTCGAAAAGCAAATCACATTGACTCCATCATCCACACTCACTTCATCTTCAACATTCACTCCATCTTCCACGTTCACTATGTCTTCCGCATTCATAACACATTATTCTTCTAGACTTTCAGCCTCAACTCCCACATTCTCAACTTGTGGACAATTTCCACGCATCATTATCTCAACTTCATCATCATCAAAGCATGGAATTTTATCCTTCGATACAAAATAACCACATTACAAATTTAGTCAGGAAATACAAAATAGTTTGAGAACAATCTAGTTTCCAAAGACAACCTAAATCATTAAGATGATTGAACACAAAGAAAATTTAAGAGTTGTTAGTATACCAATGAATGGCATATTATGGACCCGAGGCATCAACATTACTTTGGCCTATGTGTTAAATCAATCTCTATATTAACCATAGTGGAATAATGAAGCCTATCACATTGTTCATGGACATAAATGTCTCAGTATACCAAAACTATAGCTTGTTTAACACTAGATTAGTCTCATCCTACTTACTCCAAACAAAAGGAAAACAGAAAGTGCTCTTGAAGTTCTCATTGTTTGTGTACAACTTAAGAATCTCTTAATCTTAATGTAAGTGGGAAGAGTGCAAAAGTCTGTTGAAACTCTAGACATGTTAAAGATTACAAACTCCAAGCCCACCAGCAATGGTGGTCAAAATCCAATGCAACATCATCAGAAGCAATCATTTTTATTCTATTTTTGTTAATTAAGATTCATTCAAGGAAACGAGTTGCTCTCTCAATTATATTACATTTCTGTTTCTTTATTTATAAGACACCATGTTTATTAAAAGTAATAAATTGTTACAGTTAACTAAGAACAGCAGTCTTCCCAAGCTAATTATTGGAGTGCCAAAAGCCTGATTGTAAAACATATGAAGAAAGAAACAATGGACCTTTTCAGGGTCAGGTAAACTTGATATGGACACCATGTTCTACTTTCTGCTAGCGAGTCTAAAATTTGGTACATTTCATTGTCATTTGAACCATCAAATTTTACAGAATTGCGAAGACGTTTTAGGATTCTATGACTTTGTGCTCTTCTTTCTGCTAGCAGTTGGAATACACCATTCTTTTATTCTTAACCAAAACTTAACCTAAATAACCAACCCAAATCCATCAATAAATAAGAGAGTAGAGAGAGAGAGAGAGATAGAGAGAGAGAGAGAGATGATTTGTCCTTTGGGCTAATGTGTTTGACAAATGCACCCAGAGAGTTAGGTGACATTAAAAACGTAGAATTCTGATGGGCAAAGACTCTCACCAATTCAAGAGCAACCTGCACCAAGGCAATCAAAGCATTTGACAACAGGGGTAGTTGTTTATCAAAATTATATCCAGCTACTCTATTTGTAGCTTGTTTAAAGGTAGATTAATTTTATCACTGATTCTATCAAATTTGGGTTTTCGATTCAAGTTTCAGATAGGATTCTTAACAGATCTAAACTGCAATAAAAAAAAAATCAAAGATACCTCAGTGCCACTAATGTTAGCCCTCAACAAACCCATCAAACGATGAAGAGGACAATGGGAGTCAAAGATGGTGGGCAGTGGAGATGGTGAGCGACAGCGAAATTACTGGAGGGTGATGAAGTGGCGGTGGGTGACGACGACAAGAGAAGAGTGAGGTGATGAGGATGAGGTCTAGGAATGCGAGGAATGACTAAGGCTTATGGGTTTTGGTTTTGCAGAATTCATATTCCAGTGTGATGCACCTCTTTTTGTTTATGTGGAATATGTGACGTGGCAAAATTTTATTGGTGTCTGTTAAGGCCGGCCGGTTCAAATCAAAACTGTAACATAAACTCATCTAACAAACCAACAAAAAAGCGAGTTGCCCTTCGCCCATATCAGTGAGCATTTCTAGATCAAATTATCTATTAACTAACGGCCACAACACATACAAAGCACGTGCGTGGCTTCACATATTTGAAGTGGCGAGCATTATATATATTTTTTTGTGGTGCTCGTCAAGGTGGCAAGCACTTTTCTTCCTAGGATGCTCGCCAATGTGACGAGCATTGTTGCTCTCTATAGTGCTCTCCTAGGTAGCTATACTTTTTGCTTGTTGTGGTGCTCACCAAAAGGGCGAGCACTTTACCTTTCCCTCGGCAAGCTTCATGCTCTTTCATGTTGCTTGCCAAGGTAGTGAACACTTTTGCTCTTACAATGCCCGACTGTGTGACAAGTACTTTTGCTCTTCACGGTGGTTGCCTAGAGGACGAGCACTTGAGCTCTCTATGTTGCTCACCTAAGGGCGAGCTTGATGCTCCTTCATGATGCTTGCCGAGGGGATGAGTTTCATGATCTTTCATGATACACACCGAGGTGAGGAGAATTATGCATCATCGCTGAGTTGATTAGCACCTTTGCTCCTGTGGTGCTCATTTAGGTGGCGACACTTTTGCTCTTGTTGTGTTCACCGAGATTATGAGCACTTTTACTCTCTATAGTGCTCGCCTAGGGCAACGAGCACTTTATGTGTCCATGATACTCACCGAGGTGGCAAGCTTCATGCTCCTTCAAATTGCTTGCCAAGTTGGCAAGCGCTTTTGTTCCCCAATGTTTGCTGTGATTACGAGTACTTTTTTTGCTCTAGCAGTGCTGGCTGGGTGGTGAGAACTTTTGTCTCCGTGGTACTCTCTTGGGTGACGAGCACTTTTGCTCTCCATGTTGCTTAGTTAGGAGAGAGTTTCAGTGTCCTTTACAATGTTCGCTGAGATGACGAGCTTCATGTTCCTTCATAGTGCTCATCGAGGTGAGGAGCATTGTGCTTTATCCAGGCTGCTCGCCGAAACCCAAGTAGTAGATGAGACATGGTGCAACAGTGAGATTCCCAATGTTTCTAGCAGATGGCAACATCTGAATCATTAGATGTAATGAATGACCTAGATGTTCATAATTTTGATCCTAGAAAGGAGGTAATGCCTTACTTCAAGTGGTCTCACTAGTCAGGTGACTACAACGTTGTTGTGGTAGTTTAAAATTTCATTACGATGTCTTACAATCTGAGCTGTTGTTCTCTGAAACTCCTCCCTCCTCAGCTTGTCGCCAATCTTCCAACAACCTCACTACTTCATGCTGCTCCTCCATGAATCGTCTTATGAATTTTGGTGGCTTGGCTACCTTATATGTAGTCTTTTTCTTTCCCATGATAGTGATAATTTTCAAAATCTCTAAGTATTGTGACTAGAATGGATGGGTTTGGGGGTTATTTATAGTCACATTCCTACCTCTTAAACTCTTAAATGGCATAAATGCCCCTATTTAGTGCGTTACATATCAATTACTACGGCTCGAATAAATAGGAAAATTGTTTCCTTGTACCTCTTTCGTAGGAATGACCCGAGGAATCCTCAACCCTTCCATGATGGTTGCACGGTAAGACTCACACATCTAAGATCACCACATCACCAATCCGAACTATTCATATCTCAAATCGAGATCTCAAAGTCACGATTTAAAGATATTTGTAAACATAATGAATGAAAATATTTATTATTCATGGAATAGAAAGGAAAAAGTTACAAAATATGCAATGCAAATCCCATGACATACTCACAACATTTATCCCACATTTCACAACACTATCTTAGAAGCTAACCTACTTGAAAAATACTACGGTAGTGTTGGAGCTAATCTTCCACTTCTCTCCATTGTACCGTTGAAGTCACTTGCTTTTTTTGAAGGTTCCAACTCTAAAAAAGATCCAACACTTTGTGATCTCAAAAATGAGATTTTGACTTTTACCTTAAGCCATTTATAGGGTGGTATCATCAGGTGTGCTTCTGACTTCTGATATGCTCGAATATGAGCCATTTAGTCTCAGTTGTTCATCTGCAAGATGACAAAGATAGTTTGATAAGACAAGGCATGCATTTTTCTACAGCTTGCCTTTCGTCCAATCCGTAGCCCTTCCCCAAGTATAAGCCTTCCACGTGGCGCCAGACCATACCTGTAGCACCTCGCTTAATTAACTCTTAATTAACCCTTAAGTACTCTAGCTTAGGCTTTTATTTTTGGGTTAATCACTTTCATTAAGGTTGAAAGTGGGATTAGCATTAATGTTGGTACTTAGTATTAATGAGCTAAGGATTAGAGAGGCAAGCTCATTAGTAATTTTGGTAAAGCTTTTTAGGACCCAAATACATTCATGGGCCTAGCCCAAGAAAACCCTGAACCAAGCCCTTAGGAAATGAAGGCTAGTCTTGGCCCAAGTATAGGAAGACATAAGGCTTTTGGTGTACCCTTGGCCATTTTCAAGCTCATATGGTCCTAAGCCATGTTTGGACTCATTTTACCATTCAAAGATTAAAGGCCCAATACACTATACCATTGGTTTTCTTAAGCCCAAATCACACTCAAAGTACCCAAATTAAATTTTGAAATTGGCTAAGGCCATTAACCATCATACTTGAGGCAATGTACTTTAAGCTATGCTTTGAAGCTTAATCATGCTTAATTTTTTCTTAAAATTTTTAATTCAAATTTTTTTGAATTAATACTCCATTAAAACATAATTAGACCATGTTAATACCCTAGCTAAACCATTCCACATGTCATTAAGAAAAATGATATACCAAGCTCAAACCATGCTTCAATCGGTTTTGTGCATTGCCCTTTGTAATGCTTGGACTATTTTACGCTTGGGCCCAACATTTTTGTGGTTTATTCTCAAGGGTAATATGGTTCTTAAAAACCTTATGAGACCCTCCCAAACTTAGTTTGAGCCTTGAAGAAATTAGTTGCATCAACTAACTCAAAGAACCAAACCGAGTGCACCTTGGTCTAGTTTGTGTAGGAACCATTTGGATTGAATTTGAACCAGCCTCCTGCTATGGTTTGCAACACCACTCTACACCACCTCTTTCTCCACCCAATCACCAAGAAGTCCCATGACCATCATGAAGGATTTTGACTCATTTTTTGCTGTCCAAATAGATCCAAAACTGAACTGATTTTCTGCCACCACAAAACCACCTTCATCCACTTGTTTTCAATGATGGTTTGAGGGATCTTCTTCCACCAAATGATGCCCCACGACTTGGAGTCATCTACAGGACCCTTGCAGCTACTGTGGAGAGGAAATGATGGTAGTTTAGGGCACTATTTCATTCTGCACAAACACTAAGCAAATTTAGAAATTTTCCAGATTTGAGCACCTCCCACTTCACCCAAACACCAAGCACCCAAGCCAACGTCCCTCACCCCTTGGCCACCTATAAATACTTCCTTCCCCTTCTCATTTCACCCACACCATAGCTCTAAGCATCATCTTGAGCCTTGAGAGTATTTCCCCCTCTTCGAGATCAAAAGAGTGCAAACCGAGTGAGTTTTGGTGAGTTTTTGAGTGCTCTTGTGTAAGGCAGTCTAGAGTGTTTGGAAGGCCAAAAAATTTGTAATTTTTCTTCATTTTGATCTTAGCTAGCATGTAAAGTTTTGTTTCCAAGTGTTGGTACGAAATTTGGATGAGTTTTGAGAAGGTTATGTTGCTTAATGCAAAACCGGGTCAATTAAAGGAATGTTTGAATGATTAAATGTTTTAATTGGAAAATTTAGCTATGGGATGTCCTAAGCATGATTTGATATGATCTATCATTATCCTAACATGATTATGGAAGGTTAAATTTGTGATTAGAAGTATGTCATGATAGGTTTTAAATCTATCATGTTTTGATCATCAAGCATGAATCGGTTTTAAGCATATTGGTGATTAAGGATTTCTTAGCTTTGATTAAGTGTTGGGATGAACTTGATTACTCAAGGATTAGATTTCATAATGTCCCTAAAGATGTTAGTGTTCATTAATGATTAAAGAAAATCTCATATACATGCATTCATAGGGATCAGTGGTTGAAATACACATAGGCATCAACTAGGATGCATGTCACGGGTTGGGACTAATTGGACAAGTTCCACTTTGAATTTTGAAAATATAAGGGCATCTATAGTTTTATAATGCCAAAAGTATGAATTCTATGAAATTTGGTTAAATTTGGAGTTCGTTTGTAATTAGTGAAAATTTAGGGCCTAAATTGCAATTTTTGAAAGTCTAGAGGTATTTTTGTAAATACTCAATTTTTCTGAAGCCTTTGATTTTGAACCTATCCATAAGAGTATTAACCCTAACTTAGTATATACACAATTTATGCAGTTATGACGCTAATTTCGAATTTTTCCAGAAGTTTGTAAGTTGGCCTTTAACTTACACCTTGATAATTTTCTTATCAATTATTGATAAATGCTTCATTTATTCTTCAATTATTATTTTGGGTATAATTTATCATGTTATATGACACATTGAGTGCGTACTTATATAACATATGACATTTTCACCATTTTTACATATTACATTTATAAAAGTCATTATTTTTGCATGAAATTTACTACATTTGCACATGTCATGAAAAATATTTTCTAAAATATTGCATGAAAATCATTTTATCATGACTCCAAAGGCTAGGATGGAGAATTATCCTAATGGAACTCCTCTATCCATGCTAGAGTGTTTAATAATGGAGTGGTAAGCTCTGGGTTGACGAAGAACAGTCAACAGGCTTCGAATGAGTTCTCTTTAAAGAACACCGGAGCGAAGTCAACATGTTATGACACCTAACGCTGGTGGGTATACACATTATGATTTTTATGATATTATGTTATTTACCAATGCATTGAGAACGAATCTATAAACAACGTAGTTTCAACGTAAGTTATTTTACGGTCACCGGTAGGTACTCACAGTGCATATGGGGAATTGTGACATTACCACATGTTATGTTGTTAATTAAGAAAATGATATAAGTCTATGATGATGAAATTTTTATGAAGAAGTTATATCTTTTAAAAAAATGATGACGAAATTACTTAATGAGTAAAAACCCGTGTCCTCATTTTTTTTAAAAAGATGTTGAGGAATCTGGATAGGAGACATGTATACTGATTTTCTGCATCTCATGCATTGCATATTTATCATTTTTCATGATTGATTTATCTTTGTGTCAGTTAGTTGTTTAACTTACTGAGATTTCGAGTAAATCTCACCCTTTTATGTGTGTAACCTTGTGTTGCATGTAACCTTTTTATCTTTGTATCATTCCCCTCGGAATGGTAGAAGTTGTGTCAGGAATCGACCAGGATGAGATTGATGGAGTATTGGATTCGCATGATTGAGGAGGAGTCGGATGCGCTGGGGAAACGGGACTTAATTTTGATGTTCATAGCCCCAAGTCCGTTATGCTTTATATTACATTAAGAGAATGATATGACTTTGTATATGAGTCTATGCTACTTTAGTATTTCGAATATGATGATTATCTAATGAAGTTGGGATGTTTTAGTTATTTTAACATATTTTTCACCTTAACTTTTTATTTTCGTTGCGATTCTTGCATACTGCTAGTTGCATACTAAGATGCATTGCATATTAATTGTCATGAACGGGAGTATGTAACCTTGTGTTACATGTCTCGATGCTCTAAGTCTCTGTTCCATCCTAAGCGGGGGATTGGAGGCGTCAAAATACCTCTGGGTTCAGACAATATGGTCTGTAAAGCTGTAGCATTTTTCCTACAGACCCACTCCAGATATGATGTTTCAGATAGAGTGTGGTCTTCTATGTATGTCGATGCTACCCTCTAAGCATTTTCATGTTGTCCTAGAAAGCTCTTACATCTTCATGGGTCTTGTACTTAATTGTTGCTCACTCTAGGCTTGTACCTCACCCTTCGTTCGAGCTAGCAACCTTTTCAGTCCTCTTTCTTGCCTTTTGTAGCAGCCTTTCTCGCCTTCGTGTTTGCTCACCTAGCACAGGATGAAAAGTCATTTATTACACCCTATGCTGAAATCTATAACAACCTGCCCGAAATTCAATGGATAAATTTTTTCAGACTTTAGGAACATTGTGAAAACTCCAAAAAGGTCTCATGAATCGAGCTATTATTGCGTAGGTTTTAATCTGTCAGAATAGTCAGTTTCTTACCCACTTAGGTGTTAGAAACATGATTTTATTTATTTAAGGTACTTAGGAGAGTGAGAATGAGAAACAATTTGTGCCATTACTCTTAGATGAATATTTAGGATTTTACGACTCAATAAAAAAAATTTCGTTTTACGAACAACTGCTGTTTGAAAACACATTTCGATTTATTCAAGGCACTTAGGAGTCAAAATGTGTGAAACAAATTGCACTCCTAGTTTCGTAGGATTAATTAAGATTTTATGGTGCAAAAGTTATTTTTACCATTTCTGGAGTGAATAGTAACTTTTGTGTTAGCGCCATGTGGCACACAATCTAGTCGTTTTCAAATCACAGTGTGGAATGTCCAAATTAGCCTAGAGAAGTTTTATTTGGACACATGGAAAGATCTTAGCCTCAATTGGTGAATAGTATAGGACACTTGGCACCAAGAGGAACCATGAGATGGAAATGTGAAGGAAATGAAAGAAAATCAAACTTTGTGATCAACATTTAATTGGTAGAACTACAAAATTTGATAAAAATAAATTAAATAAAAAAATATTAAATTAATAATATTTTATTATTATATAGAGAGTTAACGGATAATTCAATATGGAGACTGAATTTAAATGAAATAGGCAAATGCAAAGAAGTGTGATATTGACTAAATTTTGAAGATGGATTTGGTCAAGCCAATGAGATGCTTCTAAGCCAAACACTATTCCATCCAACTATTCATTTTTGTGCCAAATCAAAGAGGGTTTCAATGCTAATGAAATTCTAAATATGTACTTTCAAGGTATCTATATGTGTACGGTGGTAAAAGAAACCAACATTTATGTTATTTATGCATATGTGCATGTTACGTTATGTCATGACATATTTATCTATTCACGTTATGCCATGCTTAACTATTACACGTCATGATTATGCCATGTTTATTTGTTGCTCATCATGTTATGTCATATCACTGGTCTGATGTACATGTCACATCATGTCAAGCTATGTCATCTATCGTTTCATTTCACATCACGTCATGTCACGAGTTTGGAGTTCGTCACAAAAAATAATATTTTCAAGTTAGTTGAGTCTTTTACGTTTACCACTACCCTAAGTGATAGGATAGGATAATATCCTAATAGAACTCTATTGTTCACACTAGAGAGTTTAAACTGGTATGAAATTTTCTAGGTTGACAAAGTACCATCAATTGGCTTTGAATGAGTCTAAGTAACTGTTTGCCAGAGCTAAGTCGGGCACCAACATCAATTGTGCCAAACCGCAGTTCAATTTCATGTTATACACACTTATGTAGGTGCAAATACTTATCCTGGGATGCGTACATTATGTACTCACAGCGGGTGTAGATACTCGTGGTATGATGCATATATTAACGTACTCACAGAGTAACACCCCGCTCCTTGTTTTTTATGTAAGTAAATTCAACTGCAAGTCTCTTTATGTGTGCCGAATCTCGATGGTGTGTTTCTAAAGATATTATATGACTTCTAAAGTAAGTCCAGTATTTTAAAGCACTCGAATATTTTAAATGTACTGGAAATATTTATATGGAGTATTTTCAATGTTATTGAACCAAACTTGATTTTAAATAAGACAATTATAATATTTTTGAAGAGCTCCAAAAATATTATAATTGTAGGAAATGATTTCAATTATTTAAAATATTATGGGGTTTAAATTATGTTAAAAACTCTAATTAATTAAATGATTTTATTCTCTTAAATATATTAAATAAGACTTCATCATTTTATTAATGATGAAATATTATTTTATAAACTAAAGTTTAGTTTAAATAATATTATATCTTAATTTCTCTCAGTGCTTTTAGTTAAGTTTATATTTATGCATTTTAAATCAGTATTTTAATTCCCCACCATTAAAAGGTTTTGAAGTTTCCAAGATGAAGGGCCTGAATTAAATACCCAAGTCCTCTCTCTTTCTCCCTCACTTTTCCCTTCCCTCACTCTCTCTCTTCCCTCTCCCTCATGCGTACACCCCCTCTCCCTAGGCAATTCTCTTCTCCTCTAGCCTGGTGCCGCCATCGCCGGTGTCTCCCCCTCACGTTAGCGAGCACCTTCCTACTATCGGTGAACCCCACAACAACCTCCCTCTCTCTCTTCGTCGCACACAAGCACACGCACACTACTCATAAATGGCTCTCACACGGGTTTCACCACCACCGACTGCCCTAGCGCCACTGTTGTTAGCCATGGCCACCACCAAGCACCACCAGGAGCTCCCCCTGGCCTCCCCCTTCTTCCTCTCCTTGACCCTAAGCTAGTAGCCTCTCCTTAGACCGCACGCACGTAGCTCCTCCATGCACGGGTTCTCTATACCCAGGGCTGAGCTCTGCCTCCCACGACCACTGCACCAACACCAGAGGCTTCTCCTCCCACCGGAGACCTCCCCTAGCCACCCCCATGTCCAACTAAGCCACCTAGCTCCCCACTCTCTCTCACTCTCACGGACTCTCCCTCACGCATGGCCTAGATCTGCCGTCATAGGTTGCCTTGTCGTCTCCACCTGGCCACCATAGCTCCACCAGCAACCCTCTAAGCTCTCCATGGCTAGCCCACGACCAGCCCAACCCTCTCTCCGATTTCCCCTATTTGAGACCCACGGCCTAAACACCTCCACGAGCTGCCGTGCCTCTGATGTGTCCCACCTCGACACCACCACGAGACCACCACCCCAGGACCACGACCCAACCTTGCTACGCATAGATCCGCACCCGTAGTTATCTTCAAGGACCCAAACAACCACTGTATGTGGGTTAGCAACCACGTACGACCCTTCTGACGTCATCAACCGTGACAGTCAGCGAACAATGCATGGGTCAACCCCGATGATTGTATAACCCTCTCTCCCTTGTTATTTATGTTTTATGTTAGTTGGTTGGTTAGGTTGTGGACTGTGCTGTTAGCAATTGTGGGGTTCGCCGTGTAATGTGGTGATGTGATGTCCTGTGTATGTGATGTGTTGGGCTTAGTTGGGAAGTGTGCTTTATAGTGTTATGGACTGTGCTGTGAAGTGTGGTTTGGAAAGAGTACATGTGGAGTGTACTCTGTGTGGCGTGGCACATGTGATAGGAGTACACGTGGATTGTACTCCATGTGATGGAGTGATGCACCATATGACGTGTACGCCATAGTGGTGATGTGGCATAGCATGTGGGAAGGGAGTACACATGGGGTGTACTCCATGAGGTGAAGCGATATACCATGTGGCGTGTTGCGAATATAAGGCTGGTTTCGTGGTCGATTGGCATAGAGCATGATGAGTAACGTCAAAAACTGTGGAACAATGTCCCAAAGTAGTTATGATATGACCTGTAGTCTAAGGTGACAGGTGACAGGTGTTACCATGTAGTTGACTTATGGCTGTGGGGAGTGGCAAAACAGTATCAGAGTATTGCAGCGGAAGCATGACTAGGGAATGTCACGAAGTGACATGGTTAAACCAGAAGTCGTGCTTGTGATGGGTGAGGAGTTAGTTTAAGAATGGCCTAGCAGGAACGTGATGAGATGTCACGATGTGACAGGAGTACATGAGGGACCATACTCACGATGAGTTAGGAGTTGGCATAGAAATGACATAGCGGAATGTCAGGTGACGTGACAAGGTCACGGTGTAGCTTGAGAGTAGTCTCGAGCTATGACGTGATGTAAAGTGTAGTTATGAATGGAGTCTTATCATGTTAAGTATTGGGATGAACTGTCGAAAGGGACATGTAGCATGAAGAGTCATGCTAGCCGGGTTAAAAGAAGGTTGGTATCGAAGTATGGGCTTGTTTACACAAGCAGGTGATCAACGTGTTATATGTTGGTCTTAGGTGATAAAGGGATAAGGTACATGTATAATCTGGTGAGACACGTGTACCCGACAGATTCACCATATGTAATGAGTAATATGTCCTAAGTATGGTTACACGGTGCTTATGCCTCAAAGTTGGCTTAGAGCCATGTGGCGTGTATGGATGAGAATGAGGATTTAGTGTAAACTCAAATGCATAAAGGTAGTGACGGGTGTATTGTCTAGGATTGGGATGTGTGACTCCGTCGGTCGGAATCATGCATCGGAATGTGGTCAATAGGAAGAGTAAGATGAAGGTCTTAGTTCCTTAATCCTAAGGTGAATCATGGGTTCACTTTAGTGAATGGGCACTCGAGGCTTAACCTTGAGTTTAGAAGATGTAGTAACCGTAAGTGGATCCCGAAGGGTTTAATATAGTAAAAGGCACATAAAAGCACTGGATAGAAGGAGAGTGTTCCAATTGAATTGTAGTTTATGTCTTTTAAGTTTAGTTGCTTATGCATTAGATAAAGAATGACGTCAAAGTTATGTGTATGCATGTAGGTTGCCATCTGACACGCACATGAATGGACTGCATGATATGAAAGTAGCATGAAGTCCAGGTACGTATTACATTCATACTCTTCTAGAGTTTTCTAAAATACATGAAATGAAAATGAAATGTTTTTTCTTTATAATGCCTTACGAAACAACACCGAAGATGTTTTACGAAAACATGCTAAGTATATGTGTTCAAAGGTATACATATGTATGAACCTCATTGGCAGCCCCTTTTTACGCAATCAAAGTATTAATTGTATGCATGTGAATGGATGACTATACGCAGTATCTATTGTATGTATTTTCCACGAAAAGAAATTTTGAGGCTTCTACCTCGTGCTTTTACTTTAAACGACGCGAAAAAAGTGTTTTAAAAAGTCCATATGAACTGATGTTTTAAAGATGCCATGAACTGATATTTTAAATGATGCCATGAAAGATGATGTTTAAGCCTATGCTCTTAAATGATGTTTTTTCATGAATGAACTACTAAATGAAAAGGACTGAAAAGGAAAGGACTAAACTGAAAAGAAAGGGTCTGAAAGGACTGAACGTTTAATGTATGAAAATACGTAACGGCCACATGAATGAATGAAAATGGTACCAAAGGAATGGGCAGATTGCAATGCTGGGTAAGTAGTACTAGTAGTGCACCAGTGCTGCCCCCTAACGGAAAAATGGATTCCCAACCCGTGGTCACGGGCAGAGTTCGGGTCCAAAAGACCGCTAACCTCAACACACGGGACGTAACAGTATATACCAGCTAATGATAGTGATAAGAAAGAATGTATGAATGCATGAATGCATCAAACTCATGAAGAAATGAAGGCAGTGACAGGAGATACATTTCATGAAAAGAAAACCCTTTTTTTAAAAGAAAAATCCTGTCCAATGATGTTTTCAAACAAATGCACGGATGCATGTACGTATATTATGTATGATATGATGAATGCATGAATGAAAACCTATGTTATTATATTTTAACTGTATGAAGTAATGCTTACGAGTCATCGATTCATTTTAGTTTTTATGTATGCCCCTCCCCCACAGGAACTGAATCAGCAATACTCGTCAGGACGGATACGGCCCATGAGGAAGAGTACGAAAGTCTAGGCATGAGAGTTTAATTGTATGAGAGGCCTTTTTATCTTAAGACTAATGTTTTCCATTGTAAACATCTTTTATTCTCAAAGCACAATTTATTTTATAACGTAGAGTCATGCACCATGGGTATGGAAGCAAAAAAGTTTTAAATTGAACAGTAATTTTCATTATCTTTTCTAAAATCATTTTATAAAAAGTCTCACCACAAGGACGGGCATTACAGAACCTATGATCAATTTTAGAAAGCACAACAACTCCTTGCAACTGGTCAAACAAGTCATTTATTCTTGGTAGAGGGTATCTATTTTTATGGTCACCTTATTCAATTCTCGATAATCAATGCACATCCTTAGGATCTCATCCTTCTTTCTAAAAAATAACATTGACGCTCCCTAAGGCGGATACTTGGCCTAATAAATCCATTATCAAAAATTCCTAAAATTGACTCTTTTAGCTCTTTTAACTCGGTTGGGGCCATCCTATAAGGTGTCTTATGTAAAGGTGTAACTGGTCCGGTCCGGTCCGGTCCGGTTTTGGACAAAATCTAGGACCAAACCGATATGCACTGGTTTTACATTTTTGAAAATCAGTTACACATTGGTTACCCTCCTAAACTGGTACCTCTAGTTTTACCGGTTTTGGTCTTGTTCAGTCTGTTTTTCAGTTTTAATAAAATGCAAATTTGTCATAAAAAATGTGTTTATAAAAAAAATTGCTTTAAAAAATCTGTTATGTAAAACACAATTTGTTATTAAAAAAAATTGCTATATAACAAATAATAAAAACTGCTATAAAATGTTATTAATATATAAATTTTATGCTTAAAGCATACGATCAAATAAATTTTCATGTTTAAAATTAGAATTTTATATTATAAATTATAATAACATTATCTTATATATAATTATAATTTATATTATTATATATAGTATATATATAAATTTATATATAAAAAAATTTAAATAATATTAAAAAAATTAATTTAAAATATATAATATAGTAAATTGGTCCTGTCCTAAAAAATATAGAACTAGAATTGGACCTGTACTAGCTAATTTTGGAATTAAGGGAACTGGTCCCAGACCAGACCAGTTCCACCAGTTTGAGCCAGTCAGGTCCAATTTTTCGGTTAATTTTTACACTCCTGGTCTTATGTACAAGAATTTTCATAGGTTCCAACTCAATTGAGAACTTGACTTCCTCAAGAGGTGGTAGTCCTAGCAATTATCCAAGCACTTCTGGGAACTCTCTTACCATTGTATAATTATTACCTCCTTGGGCTCTTTCTCCTTAAGTTCTAAGTGTACTAAATAAGATTCAACGCCGCTCACCAACTCCTTCTTAATTTGTAGTGAGGTAATTATTCTTGGCGTTGATCGCAACCTACTACTTTGGAATACTTTATATTGCATCCCAGACACTCAAAATTTCACTGTCCTTTGTCGGCAATCTATACTCGCAAAATGCCTGAATAACCAATCCATGCCTAAGATAACATCAAAACCTAACAACTAAAAACTAGCAAGTCCACGTCCTTGATACCGTCTATCTCCAAAGGACACTATGCAATCATTTTGGTGCAAAATATCGTCTCTCCATTTGGTAACACTACCGAAAGCTTCTGCTGCATCAGTTGTGCCTGAAGACCGCTTATCCTAGAGTACATAGTGTATACAAGTGATTCGAATGCACCCAAGCCAACTAGGTCGTAATGAAATATTTTGTAAATAGTAGTGAAATTGTCTGACTTAAGATGTTTTATTACGTTTTCAGAAATGAAAGAGAAAATGTTGAATAAAAATATTATAAAGTTAAGATATTGTTAGAATATAATTTTTTAATATAATTTTTGTTTTGGAATATGAAAAAGTTGAATTATTTTTTATGTTTTGTTTGGAAGTTTAGGAAAATTGTAATGATTAGATAAAAAATTTGAAAATTTGAAATTAAAAAGTGTTTATATTTGAGTCATGTTCGGAAATGAGATGAGATGTAATCAAATGAGGTGGAATAGCTACCAAACCAGGCCTTAAAAGCTCAAACTAGTTCAATTTACAAGTAAAACAAAATTAAAAAGATAATAAATCTAAATGCAAATGTTTTTTTCATGCATGTATGTATAAAAAACTGACAAAGATATAATATTTTTATTCCAATGCATCTAGATTTGTGAAATCCTACAAGTGACAACAAATAGGACTAAGGATTTGGAATTGTAAGGAAGTTTTCTTGGACTGTCCTAAGTTTGAGGGTTTTTTATTTTGTAAGTGGGAGAAAGTGAATATATGTGTGTGTGTGTGTGTGTGTATATATATATATATATATATATATATAAGAAAGAAAGGCAAAGAAAGAGAAAAGTAATGACAAATTAAGCTTTCTTCAAACATGGTAGCCTCTCTCCATAACTTAAACCAACACCAATTTTTGGTGGTGGAGGAGCTAACTCTCTCTGTGGTGCCCTCAGCCCTCGATAATGTACTCGGCGAGGAATTACACTACTAGGGATGTTAGTTGGTCGACAACACCCTAATCTTTCCTAGGGAAAGTGCGTGGTCATACAGTGGGCACACGCTAGTCGTAATAAATTATAGAGGATTCTCTTACCACCTCCATGTTGTCTTGTCTCAGAGAGCTCTCACGTCTGTATCGATCTTGTCCTTGACCGTTACTCACCCTTATCCCACTAGCCATCCTTTTCTAGAACTAATAGCCTGTTTAGTTCTTCATTCTTGCTCTTGTGTGGTTGGTTCAATGTTTACCCGTCTGATATAAGGTGAAAAGTCATTTATCACCTAGTGCTTGACTGCAGCCAGGCTTTCTACAACGTTATGCTCGCCGTATTTCTGGTTTGGCCACATGTTGTGTGACCAACCACTCATTTTTCTCTCTGGTTGGCCACGAGCCCGCCTAATCATTTTAAATCTCAGATTTTTATTTTAAATATAGAGGATGATTTTTAAATTGAGCCAAGTGTTTAAAATCTTCCAAATATTTTAAAAGTCCAAAATTATTTAAATGGAGAATTTTTAGTGTTATTGGACCAAGTCTAAATTTTTTATGTTAGCCTCTTTAATGGTTGGAGCCCCAAAAATAATATAATTTTAGAAAATCATTTTATTTCTTTAAGAATATTATTTAATTTTCACCATTTTTTAATGTTAAAAACTCTGCTTATTTAGATGATTTTATTTCTCTTAAGAAATATTTATTAAACTCATTATTTTATTTTATGATGAAAAATCTTATTTTTGGATCAAGAAAAATATAGTTTACTTTGCACTTAATTCATTTTTCATCCTATTTTATGTTCCTCTTTCTTTGTTTTAGTTTTTGTTTTATTTCTCAAGAAGTGATCTTCACCCTTAGGTTAAAGTTAGGAAGCAAGATGTACGGCTAGGATCTATTGTCCAAAACCCTAGTTCCCTCCCCTCTCTCTTTCCTCTTTTATTTTATTTCCCTTTTTTCTCCAACGTTGTCCCTCTCTCTCCCTCCCCTGCGCCAAGTCATTGGGCCCCACCGTGAGCGGCCCTTGGCCAACATGAGCATGCTGTTTCGCCTCGCCGGCGACTAGCCCCTTCTCTCTCTTGGCCTCATCCTCATCCCATAGATCTCTCTCTTTCTTTCGTCCTCCTCTGTCCGCAGCTAGCAGCCACGCCAGCCACCAACCACCTCAGACCGCCGTGAGCACAACCCATTCCTTTACGCTGCAGCATGCCAGCCACCGGTGTTCCACTTAGCAAGCCCCTCTCTGTCACAACCCCGCCCCAGAAAAGGTGGGATCACGACGTACATACCTGTCATTTACTCATTTTCTTTATTTTCTTTCTTTTCCCAGTAATATGTGATCAACATGAACATGACATACATGTACTCTAAATTTCTAATCTAATAAAGGAAATACCTGATAGACATTCTATTCGAACATTCATCGATAAAAGACTCTTAGAGTCCATCCCAACATAAAACGTCTATACATAAACATAGCCCATCATCCATATAAGGTCAAATAGAATGTTTGACCATAAACATAATCCATCATCCATAAACATAACAGTTCTAGTTAGGGAAGACCCTAAGCATCAATCTCTCCCTTTGCAGTAGTGCTTTGCTTCCCAGCCTTTTTGTCATTACCTAGACGTTTAAAACTTTTAAAATAAAAGTGAGTCAAATACTCAGTAAGCAGTACACCATGCTATTAACTTATTAATCACATAATCCTTTCTTTTGAAAACGTGCGTACATAAACATATGCTAATCTTGATAATGCTTTCACGCATAAACAGTTTAAGGAATAGGCCATACTTTCATATATAAACATTTAAGGAATAGGCAATACTTTCATGCATAAACAATTTAAGAGATAACTATACTTTCATGTTTCACTTTCTTGGCCAGTACACACTATTACGCCCCTTATGTTAGGGTTAGCGGTCTTCCTTTAGACCTGGATTCAGCCCATGGCCACAGGTTGTGAATCTCTTTCAGTCAAAGTCAACACTGGGTGCACTACTAGTACTACTTACCCGGCATTGCAATTTACTCATTCCTTTGGTATCCTTTTCATTCATGTGGCCGTTACGTATTTTCATACATTAAAACATTCATTTAGTCCTTTCTTTCTTTCATGTTAGTCCTTTTAGTCTTTTTCATTTAACAGTTTATTCATGGAAGAACATCATTTAAAAGTATGAACTTAAACATCATCTTTCATGGCATCCATAAAACATCAGTTCATATAGACATTTTAACATCAGTTCATAGGGTCATTTTAAAACTCTTTCTTCACGTCAATTAAAGCATGAGTTTATAGGGGAATTTTAAAACACATTTAAAGCATCATTTGAAGCATAAGGCATGATACATTCATTTCCTTTCTTTTGCAATCAAAATATTTTCATCATCTTTCTTACTCCGATGCACATGCATTTTTATGACTAAGATATATTTTCATGCTATACTACATATAAGAATAATCAATAAGTTTATTGAGAGAGCATGTATGAAAATCTCATGACTTAGAACCTATGTGCATGCATTACCTTATACACATATACACAATTAAAATCGATAGGATACTTAATAAGGGCTATCAAGAAAGGACTTGTACACACTATATACATTTACTCTTTCTTTAGAAGAGCATTTGAAAAGAGAGAGATGCATTCTTTCATAAAAAGAACTTGGTATAAGAAGCATGGTCATAACTACTTACCTCTATACTCCTCGATACTTCCAACTTCAATATAGGTTCTATTTCAATAAATAGTATAAGCGTGTTAATACTCATACAATATTCTTTAGCCCTCTATTTATAGGAGAAAGCCATGATATTATAATCTAACGCCCTTCTATGCTTAACATCAACCCAAATGACTACTCATCACCTCGACTTACAAGAGAATTAACTTAAATATTAAGACATGTTTGTTGTCCATGGAAATGCTATTTTAAAAGCTTACATGAAAGTAGTTAAGAATTCATAAGCTTCAAGTAAGATTTCTTTGGTTCAAGCTCACTTTAGGTTATGGACATTAGGAGATAAAAATCTAGAAATTCTCAACAATGGGTTTTGAAATAGATTTAGGCATCTCAAGTAGGCTAAACAAGCTTAAGAAACATGCCCTTTAAATCAACTTGTGGTCCCTCATTATGAAAAGGTTAGCTTATCAATATTTTGGACTCTTGGGTTAGGAATAATTTAATCAAACTAGGGGCAACATAAATGGGCTATTTATACATCAAGACGTGGCATGACATGGGCTTAGGGGTACTTGGACAGCTTCGCATATCATAATATATTATGCACAATTAATCTCTTATATCTAAACTAACTAAGTTATAACCTATTCACATAATCAATATTTAAATAGTTTAGATAACACATCCCATTAAAATTAAAGTAGCATAAGGTATACCAAAGTTACTCATTAAGCAAACTTAACTTTTAAACATTCAAGCTTATGCTTTACTCACTTAATGCCTTTTAAAAACAAGATATAAAATTATAGAACCCAAGCAAAACCTTTAACTACATAGCATTTTTGAAATATAGGAAAATACATAGCAAAACAACTATAATACCATTCGGTTTGGGCCAAAAACATGGCATACATATTTATTTACAAATAGGAATTTAACTACACCAAAATATAAGCTAAAATAACTTAGTGAGTTTTCAAAATCACACTAAAATCAAATGAGTCAAATTAGGATTTTTACCTTGAGCTCTTAGTCCCTTTCAAAACACAAGTGGAAGATGAAATATAAAGGTATAGCCGTGTGGATGAAGAGCAACACGATATCACTGTTTTAAACCCCAAAACCGAAACATCATAGATAAGAAAAATTGTGAAACTTGAAACCCACATGTAAATCACACTAGGGAATAAACTAAAAGTCTATTACCTTCAATATTTCACCATTTGGAAGATGAAATCAATCTTTAGTTCCAAGCTTTAAGGCAAAGCCGAAAATGGGTATGGAGAGAGTATACTCGTATGGCTTGGAGAGGATGAGAGAAAAATAATTTTTCTTTTTCCCTTGCTATGGAGTCATAAGCTTGAAGGAGATGAGAGGAACTTGCTTTCTTGAAGATGAAAAGAAAAGAGGAAGGAAATGGATGAAGGTGATTGGCTATGACTTTCTTGGAGAGAAAGATGAAGTTTCTTTCTTTCTTGAGTGAGAGGCCAACGGTAGGAGAAGAAATGCCTTAGGATTAGTTTTGTCTTTGTTTCTCTTATCACTTTTGTTGCCTTAGCCAATGGGTGCAAGGAAAAGAAAATGAATTCAAGAGCTTCCTTAGGAAGCTTACAGGCTCAAGAAAATAAAAGAAGAAAAAAAGATTTTGTTGCTTATTTGGAAGCCTACGGGTTCAAAGGGTGAGAAAAAGTCAATGGATTTGATCAAAACTTATCCCATAAGCTAGGAAAATGGAGGGTGGAGATCTATCCACCTCAAGGATACTTTTCACCTACCAATCCAATAGTAGAGAATAATTTGGTCATTTCTTAAATGAATAAAATTAAAGGACTTAGAGAAAATATTTCAAAGTTTAAAAAAATAATACCCTTTATTTATTTTAATAAATCATATTTTAAAAATAAAGTATACTCATCTTAAAATAAAATAATTAAAAGTAATAAAAATCTTTATCTCAAAATATTTAACTTAAGGAATTAATAAAATGGCGTAAGGACCTATATAGTAGGACTCGGGTATTACACTCTCTCAAGATTTCCCCCTCCTTCACGATCTATCTAGCCACAGAGCTTCGCCACAAGCCACTCCTTCCCACATGTCCCCACCGCTACTACCTAGAACCAGCGCCGACGCCTCAAGCCTTTAGGCCCCACCATCTGCTTCACCTACGACCAACAACCATTGCACCTAGTGGAGAACTCTGTAACCCTCCCCAAACAGCCCCTGATCAGCCGTGAGCCACCTTCTCCTCCCATTCTCACGGTTCTTCTCTTTTAGGTCTTAGCAGTGTGCCACCCTTCTCTTTCATATGCCACCTCACAACCCCTATTTTAACAACCAGAAAATAGAGCAAGTGTCCTTAATCCTTAGCCCTGCGCTCCACCCTTCACGACACTTCCACCGTCGCGCAAAACCCCCTTCGTACGCCTCTACCAGCCTGTCCTCCAAGCCTAGAAAAACTAACAACACCTCAGGCCATCATGAGTCTCCTAGCCACCAACCTGGAACCACCACATGACATCCATTCGACTTATGGTATAATTTTTGTCTCTTTACATTTAGAATTGTTGTATTTGTGAAGCTGAAATGTGTGTAATTTGTGATATGGTGGTATGATGTGATGTGATGGAATATTGTCAATTGTGAAATATGCTTTGTGTTCTGAATTGTGGACTGCAATTGGTGTGGTTTGTGATGTGGTTGTATGCTATGTGAAGTGATGGGAAATGTGTAATTGTGTTGTAGTTGTATGTTCTGTAAAGTGATGGGAATTACTGTGCAGTCCGTGTTGTGGTTGTATATCATGTGAAGTGATGGAGATTAATGTGTAATTTGTGATGTGAGTGTGTTAGTTTGTCATATGTTGAGTTAAGTAATATATGGATCAGGTATGAGTATGTGTAGGTGTAGGGATTTTAATAGAATTTTCATATTTGTGTTTAAATTGATCTTTCTTGCATTTTATGCTTGTGTGGAGTGTATGATGTATAGTTGTAAGATGGTAGCAATTGGAGATGTATGAATGTTATTGAAATCATTAAAATTTGTATAAGGATACTCTTGAAAGATTGGACAGATTTTGAATATTAATATGCTAGTTATGATAAATTATATGGAAGTGATGTATGTATTAAGAATTTTTTATAGAGTATGCTTGTTTATGTGGATGAAGCTTAATAATTGAATGTAGTAATTGTGAAGGTTGGGTTGTGTGGAGTCATGAATGAAGCTTATTAATCCTTATGTATTGTAATTATGTAGGGTTGGATTACATGGGCAATATACATGATTAGTAGGTTTTATAATTTAGGTAAATGGGAGTGTGAAGGGCAGTGCAATGAATGGGTGCTAAGTATTGAAGTGTGTCAAGTATTGAACCGAAGATTTGAAACCATGTATATGTTGATGATTATATCGGTTTGAGATTTGTGAAGCTATGTGATTATTTAGATTTTTTGGATATTTAGTTTAAATGGATAATGAGTTTAATTTATATGTATATATTGATTTAGCTGAAGAGTTGGTTAGATTTTAGTTAAATACAATGGTTTTTCGATTGGAATTTATACCAGGAGAATGAGGTCCAAGAATTTTACAGATTTGAATATTTTGGGTGTATTATTATGCATGAACAATAGTAGTGAAGCATGGTAATTTGTTGGTTTCTAAATATTGTACAGATTTTATATATTGGATGTGTTAGTTGGATTTCCATGAAGTTATTGTATGCAATTGATAGATTTTAAGTTTAATCTTTGACTTCACTTATACTTAATATTTGAGTACGTAAATGGTTTGTAATTGCATAATTATCCTTAACTTTGGACTATGCTACATGATTGAATTGTATTGAGATGTTGTATATGAATGTATGGAGTTTGGATTGAGATGGTGTGTCTTGAAGATTAAATGATGGAGTTGTAGTGAAGTTTGAAAAGCATGATAATAATTTTGGTTTTTAATTGGACAGATTTGTATAGTAAATGTATTGAGTACCGATGAAGCTTGTAATTTACAAGTGAATGCTTTGGATGAATTGTATGTTGATCTTAGGTGATAAAGGATGCATGTGTAAATTGATTGGTTTTAGGTGTTGGACAGATTTGTGTACTTTAAAAGTATTGTGTAGGAGTGAAATTTGGGAAGCCATATCTAAGTGTATTTGGGTTGGTTGTATTGGTATGTTTGGTTAATTTGCGTTATGCATTTGGATTTTAATAAATAAATGGAACTTGAATTGGTGTTGGATTGGATTATATATGGAGGAAGGGTATTGTAATTGTAGTTCAGATTTCATGGTGAAGCAAGATTAAGTTGTAGGTTGTTGAGTGATGCTTTGGATCTTAAAGTGAAGCATATGAACTCACTTGATTAGTTAGAAATGAAGTTAGGTTTTTAGGTTCACAACCTAGGCTTGGGATTTATGAAAATAGTTATATTTCAAGAATTGAATGATGACTTGTCTAAGTGAAATGAAATGGATATTATGAATACCTAGAGCTATAAGTTTGTACAATTAAGAATGTCATGAAGAAGTAAGCGGATAAATAGTTGAAGAAGATTATTTGGATGATGACTAATCTAAGTGGAGGAAATTTAAGTAAAGAACCAATTGGAGGTTAAAGCCATGTGGAAGAAAATGCAATAAGAGTTAGGAGTGGTTTTATTATGCAAGTTCTAAATTTAATATTCTTAGGATTGATTACACTTTGCCTCCTCGAACTTTCACTCAATTCACAATGTGTTTCTGAAACTAATAATTGCATCAAAGTGGATCCTCAAACTTTCAAAACTTATCAATCCCCCCTTCGATCTACCAACAGCGTCAAATCTAATGGAAATTCACTGTAAAAATGTAATTTTCATCTAATTGATTATTATTGACCATATAAAATATAAAATAATATATGCTATCAATTAATACTAAATCATTAATCATTAACCATATATAAAATTATTTTATACCTAAGTTGCAAACAAGTATGAATAATCTATGTACGTAATAAAATTATTTGATATTCATTAACCATATATAAATTAATAAAAAAATTATTTAATAATTTATAATTTATTATTAATTGATAGCATATATTATTTTATATTTTATATGTTCAATGATAATAAATAAATGAAAATTACATTTTTACAGTGAATGTTTTGCACATGAGCAGCACGTGTAGTGAATTTTTGTTAAATTTAACATTGCTGGTAGAAGGAATGAGGGATTGGAAAGTTTTGAAAGTTTGAGGGTCTACTTTGATACAACTATTAGTTTCGGAGGCACATTATGAATTGAGTGAAAGCTTGATTGGCAAAGTGTAATTAACTCATATTCTTATGTAAATGAAAAGGAAATGACATAAGGTTGTGTATGAATGTAGGTAGGAGTGTAAGAAAAAAATCGAAAAACCAGTTGAACCGGGCTGAACTGAACTGTGGTCTGGTTTGTAAGCGGTCTGGTGCAGTACCGGTTTTCATATTTTGAAGACCGGTTTAAACCGAACTGGACTAGTATATATATTTATAATTTTTTATATTATATCATATATTATATGTTAAATTGCATATTAATATAACATAAATTTTTAATCTTATTATTCAAGTCTATTAATATTATAACATAAAATTAATGAATTAATGTAACATGTGATATAACATAAAATTAATTTTATAATTTTTACTAACATTTGATATAACATATAAATTTTAATCTTATAATATAAAATTAATATAAAATAAAATTTTAATATTAAATATAAACATTAATATTAAGTTATTAATATAAACTTAGTTTTGAGATATATATATATATATATCAAGGATAAATACATTTTTGGCATAATAAATTATAATATATATATTTTTTGTAAATACATTTTACACATTTGATCATATATACTCATATAAAAAGTCCAGAATTTGTATAAACTATAGTTAAATTCAATATTATAATAGTATGTGTTAATTATTATAAAATAATGTACTTATACTATAATATAAATAGACTAATAGTTTATTATATGTAAACATTATATTATTAGTTACATAGATAATCTGTAAAACCGGAATAACCGAACTGGACCGAACCAAAATCAAAAAACTTGAGAAGTTCTGATTTTAATAGTAAATCGGTCTGGTATCGGTGTTTAAATTTTCAAAATCGGTATATACCGGCTTGATTCTAAAAAATGTACAAAATGGACCAAATCGGACCCGTTATATCCCTAAATGTAGGTTGTAATCTAACACACATATGAATGGACTGCATGAAATGAAAATAACATGAAGTCTAGGTAAGTATTATGTTCATATTAGGTAAGTATTATGTTTATACTCTTTTAAAGTTTTATAAATGATATGAAAATGAAAATAAAATGATTTTTCTTAAAGAATGAAATGAATGTTTTTATAAATATTCTTTTATGCAATGAAAGAAAAGGAAATGTTTTCTTAGAATGAAATGATGCTTTATCGATCTATGCTAATGTATTAATGTTTAAGTATATGTATGCAATGACCTTCTTTGGTAGCCCCTTTTTATGCGTCTTGAGAATAGTTATATGCATGCGAATGGGATGTTATATATAGTACTTATTGTATTTATGTTCCACGAGACGGAATGATGAGGTTTTATGCTTGATGTTATTAAATGAAGTTTTATAAAATGAAATAGATTGATTAATGAGAAGAATGAAAAGGAAAGGACTAAAAGGAATGAATGAATATTTTAATATATGAAACTACGTAACAATTATGACTAAATGAATTATAGTACCAAATGAATGGCAAATTGTAATACCGAGTAAGTAGTATTGATAGTGTGCCCAGTGCTACCCCCTGACTGAGGGATTCCCAACTTGCGGCCATGGGCAGAATTGGGTCCAAAAGACAACTCCAACACACGGAACGTGATAATGTGTACCAGCACGAGGAAAGTGATAAAAGTAATTAGCTGTATGAAACGTTTTAGTTCTTTATGAAGAATGTACAAGGTGGGAAATGTTTTACGAGGAATGAAAACCTTTTTAAAGAAAAATCTCACATTGTAATGTTTTCAAAGAAAGAAAATGTTTTATGTAAAGTATGAAAATGAATGATAAATACATGAATAAAACCAATGTTACTACATTTTTATAGTTTGAAGTAATGCTTACTGAGTATTCGACTATTTTTGTTTTTATGTATGTGCCCCCCAGAAACAAAATGAGGACGAAACATTAGGACAGATATGGCCTAGGAAAAAGATGAGGTGACAGATGTCTAGGCATATTTTATATAATTTATGAAATCATGTTTTGTAAATAGGACTTTGTATATTAATTACAAAACTCTCTTTTAGATTTATAAAGCATATTTCAATTTCTAACTATGGATTCTTTTATATCGTGGGAAGGAAAGAAAAAACTTTTAAAAAGTTCAGTAATTTCTTTCTCGTCTACCAAAACTATTTTGTAAAGTCCTCACCACAAAGACGGACCCTTACATGTTGTTTGCCCAGTTGCCTCTTATTCGCCAGCTTGTTATCCTCAGGAGTAGATCTCTTCCCTTACTTCAGCGCGATCCTCGCAGTGAGTACTCGAAAAAACTTACTACAAGGGTGCACGTAGACGTGGGGGTGAAGATGCAAATGGTATGCCAAGATATCCATTTTTTTTTACCTTTACCATTTGCCTCCCCCCAAAAAAAGGTACTCATCAAACGATGTAATTCTTTGATGGTGGATTGAGGAACTTGCAAAACAACAAATAAATGGAGAGTCATACTAGATAACAACACATGCCGTAATAAAATAAGTCTACCACCCGCAAGAGAGAAGTTTCATCCTCCATCCACTTATTTTCTTGCGCACTTTAGTCAACATTTCCTCCATATGCATATGCTTGAGTCTACCCAATGTAATAGGGACCCCCAAATATTTGAAGGGGAAAGATCCCTCCGAAAAGCTTGTTCTCCGCATTATCTCCCTTTTTCGAGACAACGAAACATGTTTAGAAAAACACATAGCCATCTTGTCTTTATTGATACTTTGTCCTGACCATCTCTCATATTGATTCAGCACCACTAAAAGCTCTTGAATAGATCTCATGCTACCATTTGTGAAGATTACCACATCATCAGAATACATTAAATGAGATATAATAGTCGTACCTCTAGCCTGTGAAAATTGTCCAAACCGTTTAGCCCCCACACTCTGCTTGATCAGCCTAGAAAGCACATCTTGTAAAATGATAAACAGGTAAGGTGAGAGAGGATCCCCTTGTCGCAATCCACGACCACCATGAAAGAAATCTTTTGTTGTACCATTCATCATAATTGAATACCACAGAGTAGATATGCAAACCCAGATTAGAGCACAAAATTGAGGAGAGAATCCAAAACATCGAAGAACCTCTAGCAAAAAATTATAATCAAGCCGATCATATGCTTTAGCCATGTCAACTTTCAATATAATATTCCCACTATGAGACTTTTTATTAATGGAATTTACCATTTCCTAAGTGAGGACTGATGTTCTCAAAGATACTCCTACCTGGAATAAAAACACTTTGTTCCAACGAGATCATCCTTGGGAGAAAACCTGGCAAACGGTTAACAATAATTTTGGAGCATATTTTGTCGAAAATCGAACAGAGTCTAAAAGGCTTAAACTTATCAAAACCCATTAGGGCATCTACCTTTGGGATCAAAACAAAGAGGTATGAAGCAGAAAAAAATCTCGGAAGATGTTTATAGTTGAAAATTTTAGAAATAGCAACCAAGACATCAAATTTCATTATCTCCCAACAGCTCTTAAAAAAACCTAAGCCAAAACCATCAGGCCCTGGAACACTATTAGGCGAAATAAAGGACACTGCATCCAAAATTTCCTCCATAGTTGGAACTGAACAAAGACGACCACATTCTTCCTCCAAAATTACTAGCGATATTAAGTGAGACAAATTTGGAGACTCTCTGGGCGAATCCCCTTGAAGGAAATTAGTAAAGAAGTCAACATCACCTTGGTGAATCTGTTCAGGGGACTCAAATACAATCCCGGTGGGGGACCTCATTTCTAGAACTCTTTTACGCCTTTTATTTACTAAAACTGCATGAAAAAATTTGGAGTTACGATCCCCATCTACTTGCCATTTCAATTTGGCCATTTGAGCTAGTCAGATATCCTCTCTCATTCTCTAAGAAGCCAACTAAATCGATGAACTGTAAAGCTCCCTATCTATCTCCTCATCCCAACCCATTTGTAACCTGTTTTCCAGCAATTCAATCTAAATTTCAAGCCTACCAATCTTTTCATTAGTTTTGTCAACTTATTCCACTCTCTAAGAGCCACCTTAGTCTTCTTAAGTTTAGCACTCAGTTTATATAGACCCCTACCAAGCACAACTTCAGACCAAACCTTCCGAATACATTCTAAGAAACCTGGGTGATCAACCCACATCTGTTGAAATACAAATGGTGCTTGATTACACCTAAAGAATAACATGGTAGTTGTAGCACAGATTTGGGGTGTCGATTCCACAGAGAGACAAATTAAAAGAATAACAGAAGGAACAAAAAAACTAAAGAAAAATATTAAATGATTAATGGAAAACAAAGATTAATTTTAAATAAGAATTAAAGTGAAATAAAGTGACTAACGGAAAAAGTAGTCAAATTTGACGAACAGTAATGCATCGAGAATCCCTTGCACAAATCCAGTATTTTAATTATTCTTAATTCATTGAATAACTCAATTGGGAACTCAATTCCCAAAATTTTCAATCGGGAAGTATAGATTTATAAACCAAAATTAAACCAAATGTAATCTTTTGAAAAATCATTCACCACTTTTAAAATATGTAAATTGTTATCACTATTGAGAAAATCCAACGACGATAATATACTCAGGGAGCAATAATGCAGTAAAGAATTAAATCAGTATAGATAAATAATTGATCCAAACATAATCACAGAGCTAATCCATTCAATAGAAAAAGCATGACTGAATCCATAAACAAAATAAATTCTATGATTACTCGGAGAAGAAGACATCAACAATGAATTGAGAATGAGAAAATAAAAAAATTTTAGTAATTGAAGATCAAATACATAAATTAAAAATACCATCTAATGTGCAAATTTATCCCTATACCTACTTGAGAATTTAGTTATCCATAAATATAATGGATAACAAAAATCTCCAGAGAAAAATAAAGCAAACGATAGCCATTGAAATTAATTTCATCTCTTCATTCTTCAGTACTGACCCATCTCCCTTCTCCAAAAACTCTCAATTTCGTGCAAATGATATGTTTATATGGAAAGAAAACCTCATGTCGTCATATTTCCGCATAAAAAATACCTAAATTTTAGAACTTAACTTGGAATCCACGTACGCACTTTATGAGTTCAAATTTAGAAATCCTTATCAGCGACACATTTGTAGCCCTTTAAGAAAGCTTTTTGATGCATCAAGAATCGCATCAATTTGATATTTAAGTAGAAAGTTACGATCAAAATACTGAAGTATATCCAGTCTGTTTCCTAGTGCATTTTGGTCTCTGACTTTTTTTCTTGATTTGAATTACTCTCAAACCCCATCATTATCCTTATTTAAAGAGTCCTACACTCATTAAAAGTTCTTAAATTGTTCCAACGTCTTTCCCACTTGAAAGTCCTTTGAATTTGATTGGGTTTTGACTTACTCTTTTATAGACCCTAAAATTAAACATAAAAATCTGCTTAGAAGTATCCTAAAGTAAATAGAAACTCAATTTAAAAATACACATTAATTCTTATGATTTTTATTTATATTTTAGCATTTTAGTTCAATAATAAGGTATTTAGAGTGCATTTTCGTACATTCATCAGCGCCAAACCATAAGAGAATGGATTAGAAATGAACACAATGAGTAAGGGAGAATGATCAGAGGTGGACCACATTGGACAGATTGAGCACACCACATTAGGACATAGACAATAAAGAAGCATCTAGTAAAGCTCAATATAGTTTTGCCCAGGATCTAGCACACCCAGCCTGTCCATTGCACCGAGTAAAAATGCTACCCATGGACTTCATTTCAATCAATCCCTCTTGGTGTATAGTTATTAAAATCGACCATTGCAGCTCTTGGTCTTGGTCTTCCTCCCCTTCTTTCAGAATCATATCTAATAATATTGAAGTCCCCAACAAATAGTCTAGGTTCTATGCCCAACTCTTGAAGACTAATTTCATCCCATAAAGCTTGACGACCATACCTATTGCATTTAGTATATATAAAAGTACACAAAAATTGAGAAGATCCTTCACCAAAACATAACATCATGAATTGCATGCCCACATAAACAACCTGAATAGCAATATCCTTCTCCCAGAAAATCTAAATTTTACCACCTGCATTATGATTAGCAACCATAGAATCCATATGCAAAGAAATCATCAAACCTTGAGCTCGATCTAAACTCTAAAACGGTTCAAACAAAGCAACTATTTTCGGTTTAAACTTGTCAATTAGCTTCTTTAAATGGCTCCTCGAAGTGCCAATGCCCCTGATATTCCAAGTAACAATAGGACCAATCATTGAGACAAAGATGAATTTCGGGCAAGAACTTGAGTAGAACTTCTGCTTTTAACAAAATCAGGGGTCTAATGGAATACTCGATAGGGAGCTCCATTAACTTCATTGGATTCACGAGATAAAGCCTTCACAAAGTCAGATTCTATGGAAAACTAAATAAAAACATTTCGTGGACGGCTCACAGCAGAGACCACGAACATAGTAGTTGACTCACTAAAAAATGAGCAGCACGAAAGCTATCCCAAGTGTAAGAGGATGTCGCGTAATAATTAGGAATAGATTCCTAAATTGTCTCCTCAGGGAAAGTTGTTTAAAACCAAACTCGTTTAAAATGGTGAAAATATTTATAAAGTTTCAAAGAAAACGAACTGATGTAAATGCACGAAAGACGAGCTTGAGCCGACACCTTCGTAGATCCTATGGATCGACGCTGTCGCGAGCGCCCCAAGGTGATGCTCGCGGACGCCGCGAAGGCCGACGTTCAAGGTGATGCTTTTGGATGCCGCGAAAGGCGAAGTTTGAGCCCGTACTTTATGTTTTATGGACGGTACGAACTGATTCTTTTGTGAATGCTGCGAGATGATGCTCGGGGACTTCATGAAAGAGGACGTTCGAGCCCATGCTCACAAAATGATGTTTTCTCACGAAAAGAAATGTTTTCTCATGTTAAATGAAAGAAAGAACTGAATGAAAGCTCCAGCTCTTCATAGCTGGCATGAATGAGAGCTGTCATGAATGAATGAATGAAAGAATGAATGAAAGTATGAAATGTATGAATATACGTAACGGCCACATGAATGAATAAAAGGGTACCAATGAATGAGCAGATTGCAATGCCGGGTAAGTAGTACTGGTAGTGCACCCCGTGCTACTCCCTATGAAAAGGGATTCCGAACCTGTGGCCACGGGCGGAATCCAGGTCAAAGGGCCGTTAACCTTAACACACGGGGCTTAACAGTGTGTACCGGCCTATGAAAGTGAAAAGAAAGAATGTATGTATGTACGTATGTATGCATGCACGAACGCACTTTAAGAAATGAAAACACTGATGGGTGAAACGTTCTACGAAAAGAAAGGAAAATCCCGTCCAGTGACGTTTTCAAACGAACGCACGTATGCATGTATGTATAGTATGTACAAATGATGAATGCATGAATGAAAACCTACGTTGTTATATTTTAACTGCATGAAGTAATGCTTACGAGTCTTCGACTCATTTTAGTTTCTATCCATGTCCCTCCCCCTACAGGGATGGAAATAAAGCACGCGTCGGGACGGACACAGCCCATAGGGAAGAGCACAGAAGTCTAGGCATGAGCATTTAAATGTAAGAGAGACCTTTTTATTATTAAAAATGATGTTTTCCGCTGTAAACCTCTTTTATTGTAAAATCACATTTTTATTTTATAAACGTAGAGTCTTGCACCCTGGGAAGAAGCAAAAAGTTTTAAATCGGACGGTAATTCCCATCGTCATTTCTCAAAATATTTTATAAAAAACCCACTACAAGGACGGGCGTTACAGAATGATTTCTTCCTTAGAGAATTGAAAGAAGACTACCCCGTCCATGCACTTCGGCGCACGAGGCGCAACAACCATCTCTAGTAAAGGTTGAGGGATCGCCGCCACTAGATCAGCATAAGACTGTCGACCAAGCATACCCTCCACGGCTGCCATGCAGCCTTATGTAACGATGGCTAGGAACATCATGAAAAAGTTATTTGAGGTCAAGGCCTTTCGGATAGGAAGTTATTTTTTTTAATATTATTATTGTTTTGATATTTGAAAAAGTTGAATTGTTTATTATATTTTGTGTGAAAATTTGAAAAAATTGTAATAATAAAATGATATAAGATGAAGTGATTCTTGAATCCAAACTAGACCTAAGTATTTCAAAATATGAACAACATGTACGTTTAATATATTAGTTTGTCCTTTGATCAGTTCCTATGCTCTATTTTATGACTTTTAAATCATTATACTTTTAGCTTTAATAAAAAAAATCATTTCGTTAGCAATGCATTAAATTGCCACACAAGTATCAATTACTAAAGCCTTATTTGAATAGTCAGATGAGATAAAATGATACGTAAATAGTAATGAGATATTTTAGTTAATATGAAATGAGTTGATTTATAAAAGTTTGTGTTTAAATGTAAAAATGAGATGAGATGGTTTCAATTTTTTACGTGCATTTGATAAAATGACGGTTCTCACCAATAATTTTACACTTTCCCTTTTATTTCATTTGCCTATTCACGTCGTCCAGCCGTTGTCATTGTGTTGTGCCATCGCCACGTGTCTTAGGTAAGTTTTCACGCTCTTTTTATCTCTCTCTTCCTTTCCTCTGCTTCTCTCTTTGTGACTTGTCATCTCCTTGTTCAATTTCCAGTGTGCCACTACCCCATTCCCCCCACTCACCCACCTCAACGCAACCATTCAAAAACTACTTCTAGTTTTCCCCCAATCCTTTCCTTCTCTATGCTCTTCCCCTATAAATACACCTCTCCCTCCCCCACTCACCCACCTCAACATAAAACTACCCATTTATAGAACACAAATTCCAGAGTGAAACCAAAAAACAAACAAAAAAGAATGAACTATCTGAACTGTGTTTGGATGGTGACGAGCATTGTAGTGGTGCAAGGCCACACGAACTAGGGGCATAAATTGAAATCCAGCGTCAACTCCTTCAACTCAGTAGGAGAAAGTTCTTCTCCGACAACAACAATTCCTTCGATCTTTGGCCACTATTCGGCATGGTCGGATTGTATCTCATTTTGGGAAATTCGGACACACCTATTGGAAGCTCACACCCAAGCCTCCACACGCGCCCAACAAGCCATCGTCTCCATCTTTTGCATGTAGCAAAGCTCCCAACTTGCCCCCGTCTCCATATGGGTCAACAATGTATTGTCTTCTCAATGAATAGTATTGAGAAAAATAGAGATGAAGTGGGATGAGTTTGGCTCGGTGGAATAATCGTTTGGATACAAAAGATGCCTTGACTGTACGAAACAAGATGGAGTGGTTTGTGTTTCTAGGAATCCAAACCAGGTTAAGACAACTAAAAATTAACAAACCTCGACTACGCATAGACCTACGTAGCTTAAACGCTACTTGAGACGACCAAGGTGGAGCCTTGGGATGATCTAGGCCATAATGGGGTTGCCCAGGCAGGGCCTGAATCCTGAGGCTACCCAAAGCAGATACTTGGATCGACACTTGGATGATGTGGTTGCACCCAAAAGATGCTTGGGTGCCAAATCAAGCATCAACTTAGGTCATCTCAAACAATGCCTTTGTGCGACCTGAGCATAACCTAGATCGTCCAAGGCCAGAACCGAAGCACTCCATAGGGATGCCACGTTTGGTTAGCCAAGATTTTCATCTCATCTATACCGTAAAGTAGTTTTTCCTATCCAAACACTATATTTCATTTTTAAATTTTAAAAACATCCACTTAAAGAAACAGTTGACAGTAAACAGTGTAGAAACAGTGATTTTTCCATATTTATTTTTTTATTTTCAAAATGACACCTACACTCATTATTAGTACTGATATAATATTTTAATTGAATATTAACGGAAATTTAATAGAATAAATTATTTGATCAAAGCTGAGGCAAATGGAGTAAAAAGCTCAAGCCTAGAAATAGGAACTACAGTGTCCAAAAGAGGATTACCTTAATATCTAATGCTAATATAAAATAATATCATTAAATTTTATTTTTGAATGACTATGATAAAACAGTAATATCATTATATCATCCATATTTCAAGATTTATTCCAAAATTTCTTATTTTTTCTATAGAAAAATTTTTCTCATCCGCCACTATTTACCATCCCACACCTTATAAAAAAGAGTTTTACTACACAACCTCCACCACATTCCACACTCTATATTTTTTTTAAATTTTTAAATTTTTTAATATTTTTTTGAGTTTATTCTTTTTAAATTATTTCAAAATTTCCATTTATTATTCATATAATAAATATTTGATAAAAGAAAAAAATAATAAAAATTAAAAAAAAATGTAGAGTGTGGAATGTGAGGAGGTTATGAAGATTTATTCTATAAAAAATACCTCTACACCCTGTGAAAACACCCCTACATCCTATGAAAAAGTTATAAGTGTGGGGTGTGTGATCTGAACATTGACTGATTTGTAGCAAAACTCTTTTCTATAACTCATTGAACTGATTTGGATAGTGAATTGAGATAAAATAAATTGAGATAATTTGTGAATAATAGTGAGATATTTGAGTTGAAATGAGGTGAATTAAAAATAGTTTGAGAGAAAATGTTTTATGGAATTTTTTAAATAAAAATATTATAAAATTAAAATATTGTTAGACTATAATTTTTAATATTATTTTTGTTTTAGAATTTGAAAAATTGAATTACTTTTTATGCTTTGTTTAGAAGTTTGAAAAAATTGTAAAAATCAGATAATAATTAGATAAAAAAAATAAAAGATTTGAAATTTAAAAGTATTTATATATTTTTTTTTGATAAAAAGTATTTATATTTATGATAGTTGAATATCTAGATGGAATAGATTGAAGGATCTAGATGAAATAGATTGAAGGATCTATATGTCCAAAGTGTAGTTTGGATAATAAGTTGAGATGAAAATTTACAATTGAATAAAATATTGTAAGAATATTATTTTTTAATATTATTATTATTTTAAAATTTAAAAAAATTAAATTATTTATTAGATTTTATGTAAAAATTTAAAAAATTATAATAATAGGATAAGACGCCATAAAAATTAAAATACAATGGCCTAATACAAGGGCTTAATATTTCTACGAGAAGTCACGTACACGTGACGTAATATCGTTTGACATTGAATTCGCCATCTGTGTCACAGGTTTACGTCCCTGGTTTCCTCTTTAGCCCCTTGACGGGGCGCGGAATTTCAACCGGCCTAGTAGCTTTCAAACTGGGGTTTGAAGGAATTGAGGTCGGTGGGAATGGATCTCTGGCGGTTGGCTTATTCGGTGCTCCTTTTTCTGGCTTCTTCCTACTCTTTCATTGCTGTTCATTTTGTTAGAGCCAATGTGGTGTTCCCGGTGGAGCACAAGTTTAAAGGCCTGGAACGGAACTTGAGTGCATTCAAAGCCCATGATGTACGCCGTCACGGTAGAGCACTTTTTGATGTGGATCTTAAATTGGGTGGCAATGGTCAGCCTACTGAAACTGGGTTGGTTCCTTGATTTCTCTCTCTTTCCTTGAATTCTTTGAATTTGCATTCTGGGTTTTTTGCAGCGCTATTATGTGTTTTCCATTAATGGTGATAGTTTGTTTTGTTTGTGCAAACTTAACTATAGATTATGGGCTTTCTTTCTGATTTACTGTAATGCTTGTTTCAGCTCTTTCTGGTTTCTTGTGCGATGGTTCAAGTTAAATTGAAAATTCATTTGCGTATGCGATTTGAGCTTTCTTTCTTTCTGTTTTCTTTGTTGCTGATTTTTCCTTTAGTTGGTTTTGAGAATATTACGTTTTCTGCTTTCTGATTATTTGATTCTGATAAATAATGATTGATATTGCTATTTGTTTGAACTTTAGGTCTGATATGATGTTATATGTGCTTGTGTTACTTTAGTACGCTGAGATCCTTGGTGATAACAAAAAAGTATGCTCAGATCCAATCTCTATTTTTCTCTCTTGTGCCTTTGGATCGTTTTCTCTAGTTAATTTAAGATACAACTATTGCATTATTGGTTTGTTTGACATTTCTTTCTTATTTAGAGCCGGTTTGGATTGAGAGAATCTTACTACTATTCATAAATTTCAACTCATAAATCTCACTACTATTTACAAACCATCTCATCTCATCTCAGAATCCAAACGGGGGCCTTAGTCTGTTGTTTTGGTGCAGAGAGAATCAGAAATTCAGTCTAGTTGTGCTTAGTAGTTGCTTAAGGCTGAATTAACTGAATCTCTTTGGACAAACATTAAAATTTAGGACTTTTTTTCTTCATTATTTCTGTACGTGCTATCACGGGATTTTACTCGCAAAATGGATCCACAAGCCGCCCACCCCCCCCCCCCCCCCCCCCCCCCCCCCCCCCCCCCCCCCCGGCGCGGGGTCCCAACACACACATACGCATATCACCTACAAGAAAAAGGATAAAACACTAATATTTTTTTGTATTTCGTTTTGCATGCTTATATGGTTTACTTGGGTGCTGTAGGCTGTACTTTGCTAAAATTGGGATTGGGTCTCCATCAAAACAATATTACGTGCAAGTTGATACAGGAAGTGACATTCTTTGGGTGAATTGTATCGGCTGCAGCAGGTGCCCTAAGAAAAGCGGTCTTGGTGTAAGTACCTTTAAATCTTGAATCGAATCTTGAATCGAATCTTGAATCGAGTCTTAATTTGTTTTTTGGATCAGAACTATTTTATTCTATATTTCCTCGTGTGAATTTTATATCGAGTTACCCAAATTATATTGACTGTTTTATTGGCGCTACATTATTATTATGATGATTGTACTACAGATAGAACTGACACTATACGATCCAAAGAGCTCCTCTACTTCAAGTTTGGTTACTTGTGATCAAGATTTTTGCAATTCCACATACGATGGTCCACTTGCTGGTTGCAGGCCTGGCTTGGCTTGCCAATATAATGTTGTTTATGGAGATGGAAGCTCAACTTCTGGATACTTTGTGGAGGATAATGTGCAACTTGATCAAGTGACTGGAAACCTTAAAACAGCACCAGCAAATGGGAGTATCATATTCGGGTGGGTTTTGTTTCTAATATTACGCTTCAACACCATATAATGGACAATTTTAGCTATCATATGTATTCATGACCGAGCATATCTGGGGCATTGATCTATGTAAAATGCTGAACGTTAGCTATAATGATAATATCTTTTGTTTTTTCACTTCAAAGAATATAAATTCAAAAATATAAGTGACCTTATAGGAGTTCAGCTAAAGTGATATCTTGGCACTATTTGAGATATATGGCCGATAGGGGTGTAATCAGTCCGGTTTGGTCTTGTCCAGGGGGGTCACGGACTGAAATTTTTGGTCCATGATTTTGCCGGCCCGGACCAGACCGATCACCCCTAGGGATCAGGACTGGACTGTTAGCTATCGGTCTGTTTGGTCCAATCGATCCGATTTAGTCCATATGAGTTAAGAACATTTTTTTCCTATTTTCTTTTTTTGGCAGATAAATTAATAAAAAAAATTAATTAAATTAGTAAAATTAAAATTAAGTGAACTCTTTAATGTGGATTATGTAACTAACTCATTAAAAAAATAATTAATTATAATTATATCTATGATGTTAATAATTACTAACTTAGTACTTTAGTATTCATAATGACCTATATTAAAATTCTAACATTTTATATATGGTTACTGAATATTAAATAATTTTATTGTCCATAGATTATTCATGCTTACTTGCAATTTAGGTATTTTAAAAAAAATTATCTAATTACTTTAATTAAGTGTAAATAGTAGAATATGTCTGTACATATAATTTACTTATAAAAACAAATGGATATACATATAATAACATATACTATCATATGATTTATTAGTTATTTTATAGCATATATTATTTTAACATTTTATATGGTCAATGATATAATAGATTAGATGAAAATTACATAATTAACTTATACAATTACTATATAAAATAATATATTATATATATATATAAAATATTTTAAAAATTTATGACAATCTAATTTGGTTGATTTTGGTCTGGTCCAGTCCAAAAAATCCACACCTCAGGACTGGACCGAAAACCAAATTCCTCACAGACAAAGGACCGAAACCAACAAAAAACATTTTCGGTCTGGTCCGGTCTAGTCTGTTTTTTCGGTTTGGACCGTAAAATTTTCACCCCTAATGCCAATATTTTTCTTGACTGCTAAAATTTGTTATTTTTATTCTGCTATTTTTCAATATAATTGTCTCTAAACCTTGAAATATATTTTCATTTTTTTTCTCTAAATTTTTTGAGTATTTATACTTCATTTTAATGAATTACCAACATTCTCTCGCTTATGCTACACCACAAACTTTGATTCAATACAATTTGGACCCAATCTTGAAGTCTTAGTGTCATCTTGTCCCCTTCCAGCCAAAACAACAGTTAACTTAGACAAAACCATATAAATGACATGATTGGCCCTGCTGGCAAAGCATTTTTGTTAGAGGCATGTGTTATTTACATGCTCAGTTAAAGTCGGTTTTCAATAGAGATTAGAGGGGATAAACTGACATTGAGATTTTAAATTACGGTCCAAGTTCTGTTGAGGTAAAGTTTAATAGTGCTGATTGATTTCTTAGAACCCTTGTTCAAGTTCACTACTACATACTCTTTACAAGCTTCATCACAAGTTTCAAGTCGAGTTCTGCGGTGGAATTTTACTTTTGTCCAAAATGATTTCTTCTTGGAGCATTGTGTACACTGGCAGTGCTGTTTCTAGATATTATAAACTTGCTTCCTTGTGTGATAGGTGTGGATCTAAACAATCAGGGGAGCTTGGTTCATCTTCGGAAGCTCTTGATGGCATTCTTGGTTTTGGACAGGCAAATTCATCCATGATTTCACAGCTTGCTTCAGCTGGAAAGTTGAAAAAAATGTTTGCACACTGCTTGGATAATATACATGGTGGTGGAATCTTTGCCATTGGCCAAGTGGTGCATCCAAAAGTGAACACAACGCCATTGGTACCAAATCAGTATGTGATGCTACTGGACATTCTATAAAACTTGTGATATTTATAGCTACCATTATTGGTTGGCTGGTAGTAGTTCACTATTATTAGTTAATGAGAATTGATCAGTTTTGATGGTGATGCCATTAATATGGAAATTCGAGTTTACCTTTTTTCAGTTTGTTCTTATCTATTTTCTATTTCGGCTTCTATTGCCGTTCTTTGCTCTGTTGTTTGGGGACTCAGAACTTCTTTACCTTTTGCTTCATTTAATTCTGCGCTGACTTTAATGTGAATGAAGAATGGTTGGAAGAGGTAGAGATTACAAATCATTCATCCAATTATTGCTTATTGTATGCTAGAGATTGCAAGAATAAGCTTTTGTCGGTATGAGTTAATTATTTATGTTCTCTTCTCGAGTAAAAAGCTTTGTGGCTATGGCGGCAATGGAAGCAAAATGTTGGTTACCATACTACTGATCTGACCTATCTCAACTTTGGATCAATTGAAAGAGGAAAGGAAGAGCAGATGAAGAAGTGAGAAACATTGTGCTCCCAATTTTACTGCAAGTTTGAACTGAGAATTAGTTTTCTGGTAGACTTTTTAGCATTCAATCCATCTACACAAAGTATTAAATTGGTTACCGCTGTTGTGAATCATCCTGGTTGTTTATGAAAATTTGACTCGCCTTGGTATGTTTAATACCAATGTAAGATATAGATTAGATTTAGTTTAAGTGGACAATAGTGACATCAATAAAACTACTTAAGTATGAATTTTGTTTTATACATAAAAGACGGAACCCTTGTAGTAGTCACAGACTAAAACTTTTCGCCTTGGGGATGCTACTCTACCTAGCCATAACCAACTCGAAGACACCAGGATGTGATACGCCAGGGGATCCCACATCCTGACTATTAGGTGAGGCCAAATACGACATCATTCCATCCCACTCCCTATGAGGCATTCTCTTTTTCGTGTGATGTACTTGGTAACGCTTCTTGGAATGGTCCTGGGGAATTCTCTATCCCATACCATGAATATAGACTCTCGCTAACTCCACAGACACATACATGCACACACACACACATTGATATCCACGTTCCCACATTGGGTCTCATCATCAATTGTAGAAAGCATCGAAAACTTTGAAAACATTAGAAGTCAGCAAGTAAATGTAGTTAGAAACATAGTTCTTGAAATATATAGTTATGCTGGTAGAAAAGGGGGAAAGAATTACAGAAGTAATGCAATGCCTCTCACACACAATGTTCACCCCACATTACCCAACACTTTCTTAGAACCTAATCTACCTTCATACGTTGGAAGCTCTCTCGTTGCTTCTTTGCTCCTTGCTTTTCCGTAGTAGTCACCTTCTTCTAGCTTTGTAGTGAATAAGGTCTCAAAAGTGAGATTTTGTCCCACGTCTAGGTCCTTTATATATAATGGGATTGTCAGATGTCCTTTTTGACATATCTTTGACTCCAGGTATGCTTGTATAGGAGTTTTTCATCCTTGTCTTGTCATACTATAGGATGACAGAGACAGGTAACTAGGGTATGGTCCGCACACGCTACGGTCTGCCAACTTTCCATACTTCCTTGAACGAGCGTTCTCCATGTGGTGTTGGGCATGCTTTTGCATCTAGATGACACGACTTATCGTGCCTTCACCTTTCACTACGGACCCACACTCCTGACTTAATCTTATTAAAGATATAATGTTCTACCACAATTTATTTCCCATTGTGTCGTGTCGTGTCGTGCTAATGGGACTGTGCATTGGAATGTTATTTTTACTAGAAATGTCAGGATTGGGAACTTGATGAGATTGCAGATTTTTTCAGTTTCTTTTATTCTCTGAATATAGGTGGTAATGAGAGGGATCAAATGCTGTGGAAACATACGGGGAGCAAAAAGTTTTCAGTTAAATCATATTATAAGGTGTTGACTATTCAGCAGCATATCTCTTTTTTGTGGAGGAGTATTTGGAGGGTTTTGTGCCGTCTAAAGTTGCATTTTTTACTTGGACAGCTACAAGTGGGAAGATTTTGACGGTTGACAATTTGAGGAAACATGGTATGATTGTTATGGAGTGGTGCTTCATGTGTAAGAAAAATGGTGAATCGATTGATCATTTATTCTTACATTGTGAGGTGGCTAGGGCGTTATGGGTTGGTGTTCTTAGTAGAGCTGGGTAATGCCAATGAAAGTGGTGGATTTACTAGCATGTTGGAATAGGCATCATAGTATCTCTCAATTGGCAGCGGCGTGGTGGATGATTCCTCTGTGCATATGGATGGAAAGGAACGAGATGTACTTCAACAACAAGGAGTGAGCTGTTGAGGATATCTGGAAATTTCTTGTCTTCTTTGCTTCAGTGGTTTTCTGCTATTGTACTTAAGGGAGGGAATGTTCATGAGTTTTTGTTTTCTTTTCAGGTTTCTAGAATGTAGTTAGATGTTTCTCTTGTATACTTCCTGGGTACATGGGTTTCGCCTAGTTTCATTCGATCAATAAAGTTCTTACTTATCAAAAAATGTGCTAGGAACCTAACTATTAAGTTCATTATAAAGCTTACTATAATTTTTTAAATCTATATAAAAATTATAAAAGTGTTTCTTTGCAGAATGTTTTCTTAGTTTTTAATTTCTTATTCAAGTACTTTTTTTATGAAGTTAAGTTTTGGCTTGTGAAATTTGTCATAATTTTTTTCTTATCTACAATCATAGGGCACATTACAATGTTGTATTGAAGGATATTGAGGTGGGTGGTGACGTTCTATCGCTTCCTTCAGATACATTTGAAAATGGACTTCGGAAAGGAACAATAATTGATAGTGGTACAACATTGGCTTATCTTCCGGAGGTGGTTTATGAGACCCTAATTCCTAAGGTACATGATATTCTTCAACTCACATTAATTTGAGGGCTTCCTTTCAGATTCTTACACACCTGTGCGCATATTTATTTTCATATTCCTTTTGTATTCAGATTATGGCTCAGCAGCATGAATTGACATTACATACCGTTGAAGACCAGTTTTCTTGTTTCCAGTACATTGGAAAGTAAGGCCAATTGAAGTGACTCTTTTGCAATTTTTTATTATAAGAGTGACAAAAGCTTTATTATCTCTTGGTTGTGTAGGGGTTAAAACCATCTCATTTCTGTATTAAATGTCGCATGACAATGAAATCAGATGAATCATAAGATTTCTGAAATTGAAAGGTTTTACATAATAGATCCTAGACGAAAGAAGAGAGGGTTAAGAATAACATATAATAAAAATAGTAAGGATATTTATAGTATATTTTTTTATAAGTAAATAAAATTCATTGAATCAAAGTAAATAGGCATAGCCCAAGTACACAAGAAGTATACAAAAGATAACACCCACTTACATGTTAGGAGCTAGAAATGAATACAAGAAATTCATAAAAGCTAGCCCCATTGAAGAAATAGCGGAGGCCCATAGGAATAAAGTATGGAAAAAGAAACATTTAAGGCCTCGTTTGTTTTTAGAGATGAGATGAGTTGAAATTAAAGTTAAAAAGTTGAATAAAATATTGTTCGAATATATTTTTTAATATTATTTTTGTTTTAGGATTTGAAAAAGTTGAATTGTTTATTATATTTTGTATGAGAATTTGGGAAAGTTGTAATGATGAGATGAGAGGTTTTCAAAGTTTTCAAAGTTTTGGGTTTTAGTTTTGAAAGCAAACCAAGCCTAAGTTCTTCCAAGAACGTTCCCGATCTTCGAAACTCTGGCCGTTCCTTTCAAGCCAAATGCAGCACATGAGACATAAATCCATTTTTCCCTCTACAACAATTTGAGGGTTACCCTGAAGCTCTCTCCAATAAGCAAAAAAATCCACCACCCTCTTGGGTATCACCCAAGCAACTCCAATCCGGTTAAAAATCTCATCCCAGAAAGCCCTTGCCACCTCACAATGAAGTAATAAATAATCCACTGATTCACCACTTTTTTTTACACATATTGCACCAATCCACAACAATGAGTATGCACTTTTCTCAGATTGTCTGTGGTAAAAAAAATTTCATTGGAAGCAGTCCAGCCAAAGAAAGCAACCATGGGAGGCACCTTACTCCTCCAAATACGCTTCCAAGGAAAAGGATTATGGTTCTGACATGACATAGCCTTGTATAGACCTTGAATATATTGTTCCTAGAATGAGTCCAAAACAACCTTTCCACCTCCACACTACTAGTGCTTGAAGTGTTCAACAAGCTGAAATGATCTGAAATATCACCCAATTCCCAATCTTGGACAGCTCTAAGAAAATGAACATTCCACCATAAAGAACCACTAGAGCTGCCGAAAAGGTCTGGCACCAAAGCCTCCTGGTCATAGGAAATCTGTAAAAAGGGAAGGAAATGCATGTTTAAGGGCCATATCACCACACCGGATGTCATTTCAAAATCTGACCCTGGATTCGTTGCCCACCACAAATCTAAGGTGACTAACAAAACCCTCCCAACCATTCCTGGTGTTTTTCCACAACCCCATACCATGTTCACCTCTCACTTCATTAGAGCACCAACCCCAATCACTCCCTATATGGAGTCAATAATAGCCCTCCATGATGACTCCCATTACCAGTTCCCAAGGAGTGCCTTATTAAAAATCCTCACCTTTCAAATCCCCTATCTTCTGTGAGAGATCGGGGAACAAACCATATCCCACCTAACCAAATGGAACTTGGTCTCCTTCTCGATTCCTTTCCACAAGAAATTACGAAAATACTTCTCAATCTGATTAGCCACACTTGCAGGCAAATGAATAAAGTGAGAGCAAATCTTTGAGGTTGGAAAAAGTACTCTTGATTAATGTTCCCCTTTTGACAAGTAAATCCTTTCCCAACCCGCCAACCTTTTCTCAATCTTCTCGATAACGCCATCCCAAATTGTCTTCGCCTTATATAAGTGGTCCCTAGCGGAAGACCAAGGTATTTTCATGGGCAATGAAGAGACCTTGCATCCCAAAATATTAGCCATGCCTCTTGTATTATGCACAGAACCCATCGGAGCCATCTTGGACTTTGCAGGATTCACACTTAGGTCGGAGACAGCTTCAAAAACGAAAAAAAGAAAAGCAAAAGAACTCTACATGATTGAATGTGACGCTTTGGCGCACAAAAAAGCTGTGTATCATTTACAAAAAAATTGGAAACATTGATTAAACCATTATTAATACAACCCACTGAAAGCCCCCCCCCCCCAACAGCAGCCTCCAACATCCGACTAAGCGCACCCATAACGATAACAAAAGGGAAGTAGACAATGAGTCTCCTTGTCTCAATCCACAAGAGCTGTTAAAGAAACTAACGGGGCTTCTATTCACCATGATCGGGAATCGGACTGTGGATACACAATGCTTGATCCACATACACTCTCTCCTCGCCATTGAAGAGCTCTGCTGTTCTATTAAGAGAGAGGATTATAAATACTGGCACGCCATGTATACTAAGAAATTAGGATTTGGTAATATGCTATTGCAGAAGATTATTTTCGAGCAATTAGAACTGGAGGACGAGGACGATTATGATTTAGAAATGGAGTATAAAAGCTTTGCCAAAGTTGTGCTGGCATTGTGTAGTGGTAGAGGCATCTCTATAGGGCTTGAGGTGGGGTCTTGGCTCTGCCAAAGTTATACAGACAAGCTCAAACTCTCCTTACCTTTTCTTTTCTCTTTTAATTCAAGTGTTTAAACTAGTACTTATGACATCTTTAAAATGCATGTCTCTTTACTTTGTTATGGTCTTGTCTTTCCAGTGCCTCCCAATTTATTAATTTTCAATCTTTTCTTTATATCCTTTATAAATATCGATTTGAGAGGAGCTTAGTAATTGTTTTATTCATTCTTTCTTTTGTCTGTAACTTATTGTTTTTGTTATTTCTAATGTATGAGCCATATAATGGGCAAAGGCCATCAGAAATGATATTTGAGTTTAATAATTTGCTTTTTATGTGATAATGCACCAGTTAATGAATTATAGTTTAGTAATTCCTAGATAGATCTTGACATTTATTACAAATTACAAACTCAAATTTATTGAATTGATGAAGCTACAATTTGTTATAGTTTAGTAATTCCAAGATAGATCTTGGCATTTATTACAAACTACAAACTCAAATTTATTGTAGCACACCACTTGCTGTGGGACACTTTAGAGTTATAGAAAAAAGCCAAAACTCTAATACTTTTTCATGCTAGCTGATGTAGAAGGCTTCCACATCAGTGGTGCGTTGGATTTGTCAATAAGTAGCCTTGCAAATAGATTCTTTGTTGTGTCAACTTCATGAATGTATTTCAAGTTGTTTAATACTTTGAGGCTTTTGTAGAGACAAGCTTGATTTTCTCTCTTCTTGTATTCCTGCAGTGTTGATGATGGATTCCCAACAGTCAAGTTTCATTTTGAACGTTCCCTTTCTTTGACAGTTTACCCCCATGAGTATTTATTCCAGATTCGAGTAAGTAATGTGAGAGTTAAAATTTAAATTGAAATCCTCAATCGTTAGGTCTCGTTTGGCAATTTGCTGGATTCTCTTTTATAAATGCTTCTGTTCTTGTGATTTTACTCTCCATATACTGAACTTTAAATGCTCGGCTAAAATTGATTGTAAAGTTGACCTTTTTCATCAGATAGGTGAGTAATGTTGATTTTATATATATATTTTTATCAGTAAGAGACAGATATTATATATATGAATGAAATAGGCATAGAGCCCTTGTACACAGGAAGTATACATAAGAACACCTAAATACATTCTAAAAGCGATAAATTAAAGACAAGAAATCCTATACATTGTCCCCATGCAATACAATAGTGGAAAACCAACACATTAAACTGTGAAGAAAAAAATTCTTCAACTCGGTCATTGTGCGTTCCTTATCTTCAAAGCAACGCACATTCCTTTCCATCCAAATGCACCACATAATGCATAACGAAATCATCTTCCACACTAATGCCACTTGATGACAGCCTTACATTTTTGTCCAACAACCCAACACCACCCTCATAGGTATAACCCAAGCAACATTAACCCTTTGAAAGATCTCATCCCACAACACTCTTGTTACCTCACAGTGTAGTAAGAGATGGTCCACAGATTCTCCATTCTTCTTACACATGTAGCACCAATCCAACACTGAACATCCTTTCTTCCTCAAGTTGTACGTGGTCAATATCTTCCCAAGAGCGGCATTCCAAACAAAAAAAGCTACTTTAGAAGGCACACAAAACCTCCAAATATTCTTCTAGGGGAACGGAGTATTGTCAAGTTGTGTTGTCAAGATGTTATAATACGCCTTAACTGTACATATCTTGTGATTATTAGACCTCCACTTCAATCTATCTTCTTGTGCCATAGGAGTCCCCGTGGAATATAGTAGGCTAAAAAAATCTGAAACAATAGATAATTCCCAGTCATGGAGATCCCTATTAAACAGAATATTCCACCGGTGCGCACCATGAAAAAATAACTGCATGTCCGCCACTGAATCCCCCCTGTTAACTGCAATATGATATAAAGCTGGAAAAACCCTTTCCAATGCACGATCTTCACACCACATGTCCCGCAAAAAATTGATTTGATTGCCCTCACCAACTATAAAGTGAATTTGATTTGCAAAGCATGGCCACCCCTTCCTTATAAACTTCCATAAACCCACACCATATCCCCCTCTCACTTTGTTGATTTTATATCTTAGTCTCGAAAGTAGCAGATATCAAGAAAGATAGATGATACGTTGTCTCAAGAGTGGTTTTACATAGATTTCTAGATCAAACTACATATATAATTGTAACACCCCGTTCCCATAGGATAGAGATGTTACTAACATTCATAACATAATGCCCGGTAAAGAGATTCATATCTTGAATATACCTCATTTATTTAAAAGCGATAAAATATTAAAAACTGATTTGAACATAATCGTCTCAAAAACTGAACGTAAAGTAAAAGAACATAAATTAATCCTAGGAATGATGTAAAAGACGTCTTATTCTTGTGTGAATTATCATCTATTCCTTCCAAATCCTTTGTACTAAATCTACTCCTGGCCATCTAGCTCTGCATCGTCATAAACATCATCTGTAACAATTAGACATGAAAGAAACAAGAAGACAAACAAGAATGAGTCGAATACTCAGTAAATAGCACATTATACTGTAAAACATAATCTAGCCTAGCATGGATTTAGTTTCTGAAGACTCTTAACAACATATATACATATATCGTCATATATTCACATAGCACATATCTATCCATCATCATGAGCTGAAGCATACATAATATGTAACGTGAATGTGTAATAACTTGTTTATCTTGTTTAACATGGAGTGAAACACGCTTGGGTCCGTGTTTCACTTAACTGAGTAACATGAAGTGAAACACGCTTAGGTCCGTGTTTTACTTAACTGAGTAACATGAAGTGAAACACGCTTGAGTCCGTATTTCACTTAACTGAGTCATGGAGTGAAACATGCTTGGGTCCGTGTTTCACTTATCTGAATATCATGGAGTGAAACACGCTTGGGTCCGTGTTTCACTTTACTTGTGGTTAACCACGCTTGAGTCCGTGGTACTGTATTAAAATTTCTTATCTTTCTTAATGCATGAGAATTCACTAGGCTTCATGAACTTTCTTAACATGACATATTCTTGTACATGGCATAACATAACATGACATAGCATAACATGACTAGAACTGAACATTTTATGACATTCCATGGCATACATGATCTAAGTATTACATGAACATGGCATACATGATCTACGTGCTACATGAACATGGCATACATGATCTAATTATCATATGAACATGGCATACATGATCTAATTATCATATGAACATGGCTTGCATAATTTGACTATTCTATTACATGGCATATTTGACTTGAATTACTACATGAACATCTCATGGCTTTCATATGATTTTAGTAACATTCAATCAATCAAATAACAAATTCATTCATTCAAGCATAATCTCATATTTCATCAAAGATCGTGAAAGGAATCTAACCTTGACTTGTCTTATAGCGTAGCATAGATAATCATCATAAGGACATCACATTTTCATACATAACAATAATATTCACAGTACGCATGCATTCATATGATCATACTATTTACCTCTTAGTGCTGCTTCCTGATTTCCAACTTGTAGCGTGTTATCTATACAAGATACTCGATGTTACTAATTTTCTAGATAGACGTGTCGCGGTTCTCTACGTGATTAAATACAAAATTGGAATTTAACATATTCGTTATCTTGTTCCCATGCAAAATTAATGAATACTTGTGATATATAATTAATCAGGAATAGATAGCTTAGTAGTATAATCGGGTTTAATATAAAGCTGCTAGATAAATAGCGTAAAATTAAATCTGAAATTTAGGATTTTATCATGTAAAAATATATAACTTAAAATAATAATCTAATTAACTCCTAAATATTGTCTACGTAATATAAGGGAATTAGGCCTACTAACACAAGGTGCTGAGAGGGATAAGGATCGGGCTTAGTACAGGACAGAGCCCATCTGATAGTTCAGCCCTTACAAGAATAAAATCACCAGGCCGAATGGACCTCAAAGCCCAAGGCTCACTTTGATATCAAAGGCAGGAAACATAAGTCTGAGAGTTGTGAGAGGGAAGGTGTCGTGCGATAACATGGAACTCACCGAGAGAAGAAGGCTGAGGCGACGGCGGCTCTCGGGTGGCTGGAATCTACCGGCGACGCGACTAGGCCCTTGGGGCAGTTGTGCGACGCGAGAGAGAGAGAGTGAGCTGAGAGAGTTTGGAGAGTGAACTATTAAACCGACAAATACTAGGGAGAGAAAATGGTGGCTGACGGCGATGGGCTTACCGGAAGGGAGTGGTTGCGACGGAACTAGGTTGGCCGGCATTTTCTGTGGTGGTGTGGGAGGTGGTCTGTCGAGATGACTGTTGGTTGCCGAGAGGGGCTACGATGGTGCTTTTGTGAACGAGTTTTCTTTCTCTGCGTTATGAGTTTTCTCCCAGAATTGTCTTGTGCAATTCAGAGGCTTTGTGGGTTTCTTATAGGCGATGGGAGGGAACAACGTGAACCTTCAGGAGATTGGCTGAAATTTGAAGTTGCCTAGACTTTAGGAGCCTATTCTTACGAGGATATAGATTCTGAGAGGATTTGAAGAGTTTGAGTTGGAGTTAATCTCAAACTGGAATCGAGTCTAACACGGGAACTTAATGGATAAAGTATACGAAGGTTTTGGATAGGGAAGGAATCACTAATTTAATCTATCTGTTAGCACATTTTCTAAAATGATAATAAAAATATAAAACAATAAAAATAAATAAATAAATAAAATACTAGTTTTAAGCCCTAAATTTGGATCCGTATGCTACAATCTCCCCCCCTTAAAAGAAATCTCTTCCTCGAGATAACGTACCTCAATCGAATAAATATGGATACTTGGTCCTCATGTCCTCTTCTAGCTCCCATGTGGCCTCTTTTTCCGTGTGGTTGCTCCAAAGTACCTTGACCATCGGGATGGTCTTCTTGCGGAGTGCTTGAGCTTTTTGTGCAAGGATTCCGACTGGAAATTCTTCATAAGTCAGATCCTCGCGAACTTGGAGAGGCTCGTACTCTAGTACATTTGGTGAAGATGACGACCGAGTGACCTTGCCAACTTGCTTGGCCTTCCACAAAATGGTGGTGTTTGGGTGATGGAATGATGATGTATTTGGGTAGGCTAAGTGTTTAGGCTAAGACAAATCAACGTGGGTGGCTAGATTTGTTCTTGAGTGAAGTGCCGAGATGATGGAGGCTAGGGTGGAATGGATGAAATGAGGTTATGGTTCGGGTTGGAAACAACTAGGGTTGCCGTGGACTATGAGGAAGATTGGCTTAGGATTATGGGTGTGTGATGCAAGGGGAATGGCCTAAGGTTTACCCTTGATGTTTGGGCCACTTGGATGATGATTTGGGTATGTATGGTGTAGTGTAGCTAGGGTTTTGTGGGGTGACTAAGATGGATTTCGAGATTAGCAAAATGTGGCTTAGGGTTTGAACTTAGGATGATGCTAGGGTTTGGTTGGCTTAGGAATGGATATGGTAAGTTGGAAAGATGGAAGGAATCTTTGAGTGATGAGGGAAATTTGAATTTGAATTTGAATTGGATGAAGTCAAGTCTCCTAAAAGGAAGGAATCACCTTAGGGAGCCTTGAGGGATTTTAGGAATTGGATGAGTGATTGGAGGGATGGAGTGATTCTAGAGAAGTTCCTAGAATTAGGGATTAGATTGGATTGAGTCAACTTTCCTTGAATTAAGGTAGTTGCCAAAGAGGACTCTTGATGGATGGCTAAGTCAAGGGTTAAGATGATGGAGTTGGCTAGGGTATGTGTTTAGGATTTTGGAGTTGGAGTAAGGAAGTGGTCAGCTAGGGTTGGCCGAACAAGGATAGAGAGTGATTCTAGGAAGTTGTTCCTAGAATCTAGGAACTCAATTTGGAAAGGATTTGGCCGAGAATGGTGAAGTGTTTGGGTCAACTAGGGTTCCTAAATTATAGGAACACAAGTTTGGCAAGTGGAATGGGTGGCTAGGGCAAATTCAAATAAGGCAAGTGATTGTCGAAATTTGAATTTGAATTCAAATTGGGAGTGTGTTTCGGCTAGGGCAAGTTTGATGGAGGGCACAATTTATGGTAAGTTTGACAAACTTATGGAAAGGATGACAAACTCTATGGTGGTCGAAATTTGTGTATGGCTTGGATTGAATGGATGACACCAATGAACACTATGAATGAATGGACTCAACAAAGAATATGAACTCTTTTTATGATTTAAGAATATTTTGATATGCAAGAAAATATATGAACAAGATGAAGAACATATATGGACAAGGATAGATAATGGATGAACAAGATAACACTTCAACTATTGATTCACGGATTGCACAATAATTGAAATAAACCTCATATATTGATGAACACAACTTGGATTCACGAATTGCACCAAGTTGCAAGAACGAGATAGATGGAATGAACCACACCTATTCACGAATTGTAAGATGTGATCCTCTCTTTGGGATTCACGGATTGCACCCAAAAAGCCCAAGTGCTCTAGCACCGAAATATGATCTCAAGAATAAAAAGTCTACCCACTAGGGAATTTGCCAAAAGATGTGAATACAAAGACTAAGGGTCTTATTTATAAGGATTACAAGTTGGAAACCCCCAATAGGTCCCACGGAAAATAAATAATTAAATAAAAATTAATAATAAAAAATAACATAGTTGGCATGGGCCAAGTTGACCCATGGCATGCATGAGCCCATGGGTGGGCTAGGCTGGCTGACAGGGCCCTGGGCTAGTCTGGGCACTGGGTGCTGGGGCGCTGGGCGTGCTGGGGCACGCGCGCACTGGGGCGTGTGCGTTGCGCGTGGGCTGGGTGCGGGCGATGGTGCGCTGCGGAAGGGGCGCGGGCGAGATGTTCGCGCATGGGGCGCGGGCAAGGCGCGCGCGCGGCATGCGTGCTGGGCGCGCTGTGCGTGCTGGCCATGCTAAATGGGCTGGTTTGGTCACCAACCTCCTTAGGCATTGCGCAGGCCCGTGCGCACGCTAATGGGCCGCGTGGCCCTGCGCACGCCCAAGTGCCGCACAGCCAGACTAGCCAGGCCCAGCCAGCGCGCGCGCGCACTTACAAGCCAGCCCCCTGCTGCAAGCCAGCGAGGTTAGTGGCATGCCCCAGGCACACCACCCAGCGCACGGCTCCAGCCCATGCCTTGCAGCCAGCGCCTAGGCCACCCGCCCAGGTCATGACCGCACCACCTGACCATGGCTCACCATCAGCAAGCCATGACTGCACCGCTCCTGACCATGGCTCACCATCAGCAAGCCATGACCGAACCACTTGACCATGGACCAGCCCGAGACCACCATGCACCATCTTAGCCCACCATGGGCCATGCATGCCACGGCTAGACTTGGTCCATGACCACTATCTCATTGTTATTTTATTTATTTAATTTAATTAATTCCAAGGGACCTATTGGGGGTTTCCAAGTTGTTTTGCTTATAAATAGAACATTATGTAATTGCCTTAGGATCTTTTGGCAAAACTCTTAGTGAGAGACTACTTGTTGAGAGATCATATTTTCGGTGCTTGGGCAATTTGGGTGCAATTCGTGAATCCCAAATTGATTTATCAATCTATGAGGTTTATTCATTTCTTGTGCAATTCGTGAATCAAGATTTGATTGTTGTTTGATTGTTTCAGTGTTCATTCAATTGCATTAGTGTTTTACACTTTGTTCTTGAGTGTTCATCTTTGTTCTTGAGGTTCTTCATCATTTTATCCTTTCAATCCATTTTACCCTAGATTTCGACCAATACAAGTGTTAGTCAAACTTTCCATAATTTGAGTGATTCCTTGTGTTGCCCTAGCCGAAACCTTCCCTAGCCAAACAAGTCAAATTCGGCAATCACTTGCCTAATTAGACTTGACCTAGCCGCCCATCCTACTTTCCATAATTAGAATTCCCATAATTTAGGAACCCTAATTGACTCATTCCCTACCATATTCGGCCATATCTTTTTTTTTTTTCCATTTAAATCCCAAAAATTTAGGAAACCTTCCTAAATTCAAACCCAAGCCGTCCAACACCTCCATCCTTTTCCAAACCCTAGCCAACCATCATACTTTCCCAAACCCTAAACACAAACCCGAAGTGGCGCCAACCCTAGCACACCATAGTGCCGTGCGCCCTTAACCATTCCTAACCATACACTTCCTTGAACCATTTCCTTGTTTCCATCATCCTTCTAGCCTAAACACCTAACCTCACCATACCATATTGGCCATTTGACCATCCTTGATCGAGAACCAAGCAAGAGAGGAATTAGGGTTCGGTCAACTCGAGACTACCATTAGCGTGGCGAACCTAGTGTTTAGGGACTTGACCGAGGTCCCTAAACACAAGGAATCACTCAAATTATGGAAAGTTTGACTAACACTTGTATTGGTCGAAATCTAGGGTAAAATGGATTGGAAGGATAAAATGATGAAGAACCTCAAGAACAAGGATGAACACTCAAGAACAAAGTGTAAAACACTAATGCAATTGAATGAACACTGAAACAATCAAACAACAATCAAATCTTGATTCACAAATTGCACAAGAAATGAATAAACCTCATAGATTGATAAATCAATTTGGGATTCACGAATTGCACCCAAATTGCCCAAGCACCGAAAATATGATCTCTCAACAAGTAGTCTCTCACTAAGAGTTTTGCCAAAAGATGTGAATGCAAAGACTAAGGGTCCTATTTATAAGGATTACAAGTTGGAAACCTCCAATAGGTCCCTTGGAAAATAAATAATTAAATAAAAATTAATAATAAAAAATAACATAGTTGGCATGGGCCAAGTTGACCCATGGCATGCACGAGCCCATGGGTGGGCTAGGCTGGCTGACAGAGCCCTGGGCTGGTCTGGGCGCTGGGTGCTGGGGCGCTGGGCGAGCTGGTGCCGGCGCTCGCTGGGCCGGCGCGCGGGGCGCTGGAGAGACGTTGCGCGGGCGAGGCGCGCGCGCGGGGCGCTGGAGAGACGTGCTCGCGCGGGGCGAGGCGTGCGAACACGGGGCGCGCGCGGGGCATGAGTGCTGGGTGTGCTGTGCGCGCTGGGTTGCGCGTGCTGTGCGCGCTGGCCATGTTGAATGGGCTGGTTTGGTCACCAACCTCCTTGGGCATCCTGGGCATGTCAAGGCAGGCCCCATAGCATGCCTGTGGGCCTGTTTTGGGACTGTCCAACCTCGTCTTGACTTGGCTAGTGGCTTGACCATGGGCCACAAGACATGGGTTCCTACCATTCCCCCTCCCTTCAAGAACATCCTTGCCCTCAAGGATTAAATTTGAAAATTTCCATGTTCTCTCCTCATTTTCTTATTTAGCCATCCCCATGGCTAAACAATGTGCCCCTCCATTGTCCTATTTTTCTAACATTGAGACCTCACCCGACTTGGTCTCTTTGGAAGATAAAGTTGCCCATACATTTTTCTTGGACCCTAGTTTGAATTCCGTGGTCCTCTTGTTGTAGTCAAGCACTATCCTTCCAAGGCCCTTGAGCCATGGAGTGCCCAATACAACATCAAGCCCTACCAAAGGAAGAACATGTAAATCCGCCACTACTCTCACTCCTTGCACATTCATTTTTACTTCCTTCACCAACTCTTCACATTTCATTTTATCCCCACTTGCCATCCTTACATCAAATGGCTCTATAGGAATTGGCTTCAACCCAACCTTGGCAACAATGTTAGTGTTGACAAAGTTGTGTGTGGAGCCACTATCTACCAACAAAGGAACCTCAAATGTCCCTATCCATGCCATCACCTTCAAGGAGGTATGCTTTTGGGTCCCCATCAATGTATTAAGGGACAACTCGGCCTCTTTATTATTTTTTTTTACTTTGGCCTCTTCTTGATCGGACTCCTCACTACATGTTTCCTCAAGATATTCATCTTCCTCCTCCACACTCCTCTCATCAACCAACATGTACACTTGTCTCGATCTACATTTATGCCCAATGCCCCATTTGTCTCCATTCTTAAAACGAAGGCCTTTTTTTATTCTCTCTTGTACCTCTTCCCTTGAAATTTTTTTCACTTCAATTTGCTTAGACTTAGAAGCACTCCCCATTTCCTCTTTGCCTTTCCAAGAAATATTGGTTTGCAAGGGTGTAGTAACCTTACTCCCCACTTCCTTAGATTGGCGTTTCTCCATATTAGTGCTCTCTTCTAGGATCTCCGCCATCCTCATTACTTCTTGACTCTTAGAGGGTTGCTTTAGCTTAATCTCTTTGGCTATCCAAGGCTTCAACCCATCCACAAACGTGCCCACAAGGGCCTCCTCGGACCAACCTCTCACAAGGGTTTGGAGTTGCCTAAACTCCTCAATGTAAGCATGCACCTTGTCTTTTTGCCTCAACTTGGCAAGTTGGCCATGATGGTTAATGGTTGGGGATGGCCCAAATTGCATTAGAAATTCTTTTTCAAAGGTCGTCCAACCCAATCTTCTCCTTTTTTTCTCATATTGGTCCCGGATCCACCTCCACCACTTACTTGCTTTCCCTCCAAATAAAAACACGCCGTCAACACCCTCTCATGTCTAGGCACCTCATATGTATGGAAGTAGTGGTCAACCTTATCAAGCCATTCATATGGATCTCCCCAATTAAATTTGGGAAAGTCCACCTTTGGCCTCTTAGGTCCCCGGTCATAAGTCCGGTTTTCCCTTCTATTTTCATGGTGGTCAACATCATATCCTCTCTCATGATGGTCTCTTCTTCTCTCATAATGGTCTCCACGGTAATAAGGCCTCTCATACTTTTGCTCATGCTCAAACTCGGCCTCATAGGCTTCCTCTCTTGGTGGTCTCTCAAGCCTTACATCTTGATACTCTTCTCTCACACTATGGGTTCTAGTGGGATGGTCAACATTTGGAATCCACCTCTCAACAACCACTCTATTGTTTTCAACTCTACTACCCCGTCTCAACTCATGTTGTGGTAGCTCACGTATGGACCCCGTGACACTTGTCTCGGCCCCATCCACAAAGGCATCATGCCCTTGCCTATTTGGACTATGTGGGGGCCTTTGACCATTAGTTTCCACCATTCTCCTCTCAAGCCTCTCAAGACTTGCATTGGTCTCTCTCTTAAGGGTCTCCACGTCCCTCCTATTCTTCTTAACCGCACGGTTGGTAGCATTCAAGGCCATGGTAAATTCGGCCAAGGTAGTCTTGACCTCATGGATAAGGTGGTCAAGCCTTAAGCCTTGCCTTTCTATGGCCTCTATACGTTCCCGGTTGGAAACACCTTGTTCCTCCTCTTGAACCACACGACTCATGGCTAGAAATTTAGTGGGGGCTTGCTCTTGGTTCACAAGTCCAACCTTGGGTCCCCCACCTTCAAAGGTGGTCGACCCCTCTTGCACAAGACGGTCCAACCTTGGGTCTTCCACCACTTGTGTGGTCGACCCCTACAAGCAAACTACTACTTTCTCCTCCTCAACTCCCAAACTTCAATTCACAATCAATGAAAAAAAAATCAATGGGATCCACGAGGGTCTCCCCCAACCAATTCACAAAGTTTGGGTTAACGTGTTGTTTACCTCTTTAGAGATGTGAGAACTTCCCAAAAAATTCCAAGCAAGGTAGCCCTCTCAATGCAATTGCTTGATGGAAGTACCAAGTATTGTTAGGGCTTCTCTCAATCTCCAAGCAAGGTGGCTCTCTCAATGAAACTCCTCAATGAATATCCAAGCAAGATGACACTTTCAATGAAAGCACCAATTAATGTTAGGGACCTCGGTCAAGTCCCTAAACACTAGGTTCGCCACGCTTATGGTAGTCTCGAGTTGACCGAACCCTAATTCCTCTCTTGCTTGGTTCTCGATCAAGGATGGTCAAATGGCCAATATGGTATGGTGAGGTTAGGTGTTTAGGCTATAAGGATGATGGAAACAAGGAAATGGTTCAAGGAAGTGTATGGTTAGGAGTGGTTAAGGGTGCACGGCACTATGGTGTGCTAGGGTTGGCGCCACTTCGGGTTTGTGTTTAGGGTTTGGGAAAGTATGATGGTTGGCTAGGATTTGGAAAAGGATGGAGGTGTTGGGCGGCTTGGGTTTGAATTTAGGAAGGTTTCCTAAATTCTTGGGATTTAAATGGAAAAAAAAAAAAAAAGATATGGCCGAATATGGTAGGGAATGAGTCAATTAGGGTTCCTAAATTATGGGAACTCTAATTATGGAAAGTAGGATGGGCGGCTAGGTCAAGTCTAATTAGGCAAGTGATTGCCGAATTTGACTTGTTTGGCTAGTGAAGCTTTCGGATAGGGCAACACAAGGAATCACTCAAATTATGGAAAGTTTGACTAACACTTGTATTGGTCGAAATCTAGGGTAAAATGGATTGGAAGGATAAAATGATGAAGAACCTGAAGAACAAAGATGAACACTCAAGAACAAAGTGTAAAACACTAATGCAATTGAATGAACGCTGAAACAATCAAACAACAATCAAATCTTGATTCACGAATTGCACAAGAAATGAATAAACCTCATAGATTGATAAATCAATTTGGGATTCACGAATTGCACCCAAATTGCCCAAGCACCGAAAATATGATCTCTCAACAAGTAGTCTCTCACTAGTAGTTTTGCCAAAAGATCCTAAGGCAATTACATAATGTTCTATTTATAAGCAAAACAACTTGGAAACCCCCAATAAGTCCCTTGGAATTAATTAAATTAAATAAATAAAATAACAATGAGATAGTGGTCATGGACCAAGTCTAGCCGTGGCATGCATGGCCCATGGTGGGCTAAGATGGTGCATGGTGGTCTCGGGCTGGTCCATGGTCAAGTGGTTCGGTCATGGCTTGCTGATGGTGAGCCATGGTCAGGTGCGGTGCGGTCATGGCCTGGGTGGGTGGCCTAGGCGCTTGCTGCAAGGCATGGGCTGGAGCCGTGCGCTGGGTGGCATGCCTGGGGCATGCCACTAACCTCGCTGGCGTGCGGCAGGGGGCTGGCTGGGCTGGCTGGTCTGGCTGTGCGGCACTTGGGCGTGCGTAGGGCCACGCGGCCCATTAGCGTGCGCACGGGCCTGCGCACTGGCATGTGCGTGGGCGTGCTGCCAGTGCCGCGCGCATGATTGCGCGCGCGGGCTGCCTTGTGCGTGAGGCCTGTGCCGCGCGCGTGGCTATGCTCATGGGTTGATGCCCACTAACCTCGCTGGCTGCCCGCGCGGGCTGACTTGCGCGTGCTGCCTGTGCCGCGCACATGGCTATGCGCGCGGGCTGACTTGTGCGTGTGGCTTGTGCCGCGCGCATGGCTGTGCGCGCTGGCTGCCACTCACTAATCTCACTAGCCCGCATGCTGGGCGCCCCGTGGGTGGTTACCCACGAGCCAAGGCATGGTTGAGGGCTAGCCAAGGCGTCTTCCCCCCGCCATGACTAGGACATGTGCGGCTCCTCTAGGGCCCGCTCAACGTGGGGGTCTAACAATCCCCCTCTCTTCAAGAATATCCTTGCCCTCAAGGATAAATTCTGGAAATCTTGTCCTTATGTCATCATAGTCTTCCCAAGTGGCCTCTTCCCTTGGAGCTTTACTCCACTTGATCAACACTTGCCACACACTTTGCCTCTTTCTTTCTCTTGAAATGACCCTATAATTAAGGGTCTCTTTGGGTTGCAAAAGCATACGTCTCTCATCATCAAACTTGGGTAGTTCCTCCACAATGAGGTTAGGATCCCCAATTCTTTTCTTGAGCAGGGTTATATGGAAAACCGGGTGTAGTTTTGAAGTTGGAGGGAGTTCCAACCTATAGGCCACTTCACCCAATCTCTCAAGTACTTTGAAAGGACCATAGTATTTCTTGGCCAACTTTAAATTAAGTTTCTTCCTCAAAGTCATTTGGCCGAATAGTTGCAATTTCAAATACACATAATCTCCTACTTCAAAAGCAACAATCATTCTTCCCTCATCATAGTATTTCTTCATTCTTTGTTGTGCCTTAGCAAGCTCTTTTTTTACCTTTGCCAAGATTTCATCCCTATTGATCAACTCTTGTTCCACTTCATCATTTTTGGCCGTGCCTCTCTCATAATTCACCAATATTGGTGGTGTCCTCCCATAAACCACTTCAAATGGGCTTCTTTGAATGGAGGCATGAAAAGAAGTGTTGTACCAATATTCAGCCCATGACAAGTAACCCCCCCACCTTCTTTGTTCCTCATGACAAAAACACCTCAAATATTACTCAAGTGTTCTATTAACCACTTCGGTTTGGCTATCGGTTTGTGGGTGGTATGATGAACTTGCCTTTAATTTGCTTCCTTGAAGCTCAAATAATTCCTTCCAAAAGGAACTCATGAACACCCTATCTCGATCCGTAATAATGCTTTTTGGAAACCCATGAAGTTTCACCACATGATCAACAAAAGCTTTGGCCACACTCTTGGCCGTGTAAGGGTGAGTAAGGGGAATGAAATGTCCATATTTGCTCAATCTATCAACAACCACAAATATTACTTCAAAACCTCCACTAATAGGAAGTCCTTCAACAAAGTCCATACTCAACTCTTCCCAGATCAACTTGGGAATAGGCAATGGTTGCAACAACTCGGATGGAGGTCTTGTCTCATACTTGGACTTTTGGCAAACATTACATTCGGCTACTAGCTTTTTCACCGCCTTCTTTATGCCTTCCCAATAGAAGAAATGCTTCACACGTATATATGTTCTCAACCATCCCGAATGTCCACTTTCTTTGCTATGGTGAAAGTGTTCAAGGATCTCTTTTATCAAATTAGGCACATTAGGAACATACACGTATTCCTTGTAGTAGATAAGGCCATCTTTGACCTTGAAGCCGATTACTCCATCCCGTTGTGATGCCATTCGGGTTATGCAATGCCCCTTCAACATTCCAAGCCGCCATGAACACCATCTTTAAGCCCTTATTGAGAAAATTTGTATTGGTCTTCTTTGATGATATTTTGGTTTACTCTAAAATCGTGGAAGACCACAAGTTACATTTGGAGGTAGTGATGAAGATTCTTGAAGACCACCACTTTTTCATTAAAGCATCAAAATGTGCTTTCATGGAAAAGGAGCTTGAATATTTGGGGCACTTCATTTCGGGTGAAGGAGTGAAGGTGGATCAAAGGAAGATAGAAGTCATGATTGATTGGCCATTGTCAAGTGATGTTTCGGCCTTGAGAGGGTTCTTGGGGTTAACCGGCTACTATAGGCGGTTTGTGAAGAACTATGGGCTTATTGCTAAGCCACTTACTTCTTTGTTGAAGAAGGATAATTTTGCATGGACCCAAGAAGCAAGGGAGGCATTTGATAAATTGAAGAGAGCAATGACCACCACTCCCGTACTAGCATTGCCAAATTTTGAGAGGAAGTTTGAAGTCTACACCGATGCAAGTGGTGAGGGAATAGGGGCTGTTTTGGTCCAAGAAAAAAGACCAATAGCTTTTATTTCCAAAGCACTAGGGCCTATGAAGAAGGCTTGGAGTACTTATGCAATGAAGATGCTTGCGGTTGTTCATGCTGTGAAGGTGTGGATGCCATATTTGTTGGGAAGGAAATTTACTATAGTCACGGATCAACAAGCATTAAAACACTTGTTGCAACAAAAGATAGTGACTCCGGAACAACAAAAGTTTCTTGTTAAACTATTGGGCTTCGAGTATGACATTATCTATCAACCCGGAAAAGAGAACAAGGTTGCGGATGCACTAAGTAGAAAAGAAAGAAGCTCATTGTTGTGGCAAGTACATGAGGAAGATGAAAGTTTTTTGAAGGTCTTGAGTGGGGCCGAATGGAGAATATGGGACAAGATAAGGGAAGCAACAAAGCTAGATGCAAGAGCAATAGAGATCATGGAGCTTTTAGAAGCTCAAGAGGATGGAGTAATCGGCTTCAAGGTCAAAGATGGCCTTATCTACTACAAGGAGTATGTGTATGTTTCTAATGTGCCTAATTTGAGAAAAGAGATCCTTGAACACTTTCACCATAGCAAAGAAGGTGGACATTAGAGATGGTTGAGAACATATATACGTGTGAAGCATTTCTTCTATTGGGAAGGCATAAAGAAGGCGGTGAAGAAGCTAGTAGCCGAATGTGATGTGTGCCAAAAGTCCAAGTATGAGACAAGACCTCCATCCGGGTTGTTGCAACCATTGCCTATTCCCAAGTTGATCTGGGAAGAGTTGAGTATGGACTTTGTTGAAGGACTTCCTATTAGTGGAGGTTTTGAAGTAATATTTGTGGTTGTTGATAGATTGAGCAAATATGGACATTTTATTCCCCTTACTCACCCTTACACGGCCAAGAGTGTGGCCAAAGCTTTTGTTGATCATGTGGTGAAACTTCATGGGTTTCCAAAAAGCATTATCACGGATCGAGATAGGGTGTTCATGAGTTCCTTTTGGAAGGAATTATTTGAGCTTCAAGGAAGCAAATTAAAGGCAAGTTCATCATACCACCCACAAACCGATGGCCAAACCGAAGTGGTTAATAGAACACTTGAGTAATATTTGAGGTGTTTTTGTCATGAGGAACAAAGAAGGTGGGGGGGTTACTTGTCATGGGCTGAATATTGGTACAACACTTCTTTTCATGCCTCCATTCAAAGAAGTCCATTTGAAGTAGTTTATTGGAGGACACTACCAATATTGGTGAATTATGAGAGAGGCATGGCAAAAAATGATGAAGTGGAACAAGAGTTGATCAATAGGGATCAAGTCTTGGCAAAGGTAAAAAAAGAGCTTGATAAGGCACAACAAAGAATGAAGAAATACTATGATGAGGGAAGAAGGATGATTGCTTTTGAAGTAGGAGATTATGTGTATTTGAAATTGCAACCATTCGGCCAAATGACTTTGAGGAAGAAACTTAATTTAAAGTTGGCCAAGAAATACTATGGTCCTTTCAAAGTACTTGAGAGATTGGGTGAAGTGGCCTATAGGTTGGAACTCCCTCCAACTTCAAAACTACACCCGGTTTTCCATGTAACCGTGCTCAAGAAAAGAATTGGAGATCCTAGCGTCATTGTGGAGGAACTACCCAAGTTTGATGATGAGGGACGTATGCTTTTGCAACCCAAAGAGACCCTTAATTATAGGGTCATTTCAAGAGGAAGAAAGAGGCAAAGTGTGTGGCAAGTGTTGATCAAGTGGAGTAAAGCTCCAAGGGAAGAGGCCACTTGGGAAGACTATGATGACATAAGGACAAGATTTCCAGAATTTATCCTTGAGGGCAAGGATATTCTTGAAGAGAGGGGGATTGTTAGACTCCCACGTCGAGCGGGCCCTAGAGGAGCGGCACATGTCCTAGTCATGGCGGGGGGAAGACGCCTTGGCTAGACCTCAACCATGCCTTGGCTTGTGCGGAACCACCCACGGGGCGCCCAGCATGCGGGCTAGTGAGGTTAGTGAGCGGCAGCCAGCGCGCACAGCCATGCACGCGGCACAAGCCACACGCACAAGTCAGCCCGCGCGCATAGCCATGCGAGCAGCACGCACAAGTCAGCCCGCGTGCGCAGCCAGCGAGGTTAGTGGGCATCAGCCCACGCGCATAGCCATTCTCGCGGCACAGGCCACACGCACAAGGCAGCCCCCACGCGCAATCATGCGCGCGGCACAGGCCGCACGCGCAAGATAGCCCACGCACATGCCAGTGCGCACGCTAATGGGCCGCGTGGCCCTGCGCACGCCCAAGTGCCGCACAGCCAGACCAGCCAGCGCGCGCGCGCGCACGCACAAGCCAGCCCCCTGCAGCACGCCAGCGAGGTTAGTGGCATGCCCCAGGCATGCCACCCAGCGCCCGGCTCCAGCCCATGCCTTGCAGCCAGCGCCTAGGCCACCCGCCCAGGCCATGACCGGACCGCACCTGACCAGGGCTCACCATCAGCAAGCCATGACCGAACCACTTGACCATGGACCAGCCTGAGACCACCATGCACCATCTTAGCCCACCATGGGTCATGCATGCCACGGCTAGACTTGGTCCATGACCACTATCTCATTGTTATTTTATTTATTTAATTTAATTAATTCTAAGGGACCTATTGGGGGTTTTCAAGTTGTTTTGCTTATAAATAGAACATTATGTAATTGCCTTAGGATCTTTTGTCAAAACTCTTAGTGAGAGACTACTTGTTGAGAGATCATATTTTCGGTGCTTGGGCAATTTGGGTGCAATTCGTGAATCCCAAATTGATTTATCAATCTATGAGGTTTATTCATTTCTTGTGCAATTCGTGAATCAAGATTTGATTGTTATTTGATTGTTTCAGGGTTCATTCAATTGCATTAGTGTTTTACACTTTGTTCTTGAGTGTTCATCTTTGTTCTTGAGGTTCTTCGTCATTTTATCCTTCCAATCCATTTTTCCCTAGATTTCGACCAATACAAGTGTTAGTCAAACTTTCCATAATTTGAGTGATTCCTTGTGTTGCCCTAGCCGAAACCTTCCCTAGCCAAACAAGTCAAATTCAGCAATCACTTGCCTAATTAGACTTGACCTAGCCGCCCATCCTACTTTCCATAATTAGAGTTCCCATAATTTAGGAACCCTAATTGACTCATTCCCTACCATATTCGGCCATATCTTTTTTTTTTTTTCCATTTAAATCCCAAGAATTTAGGAAACCTTCCTAAATTCAAACCCAAGCCGCCCAACACCTCCATCCTTTTCCAAATCCTAGCCAACCATCATACTTTCCCAAACCCTAAACACAAACCTGAAGTGGCGCCAACCCTAGCACACCATAGTGCCGTGCGCCCTTAACCATTCCTAACCATACACTTCCTTGAACCATTTCCTTGTTTCCATCATCCTTCTAGCCTAAACACCTAACCTCACCATACCATATTGGCCATTTGACCATCCTTGATCGAGAACCAAGCAAGAGAGGAACTAGGGTTTGGTCAACTCGAGACTATCATTAGCGTGGCGAACCTAGTGTTTAGGGACTTGACCGAGGTCCCTAACATTAATTGGTGCTTTCATTGAGAGTGCCATCTTGCTTGGATATTCATTGAGGAGTTTCATTGAGAGAGCCACCTTGCTTGGAGATTGAGAGAAGCCCTAACAATACTTGGTACTTCCATCAAGCAATTGCATTGAGAGGGCTACCTTGCTTGGAATTTTTTGGGAAGTTCTCACATCTCTAAAGAGGTAAACAACGCGTTAACCCAAACTTTGTGAATTGGTTGGGGAGACCCTCGTGGATCCCATTGATTTTTTTCTTCATTGATTGTGAATTGAAGTTTGGGGGTTGAGGAGGAGAAAGTAGTAGTTTGCTTGTAGGGGTCGACCACACAAGTGGTGGAAGACCCAAGGTTGGACCGTCTTGTGCAAGAGGGGTCGACCACCTTTGAAGGTGGGGGACCCAAGGTTGGACTTGTGAACCAAGAGCAAGCCCCCACTAAATTTCTAGCAATGAGTCGTGTGGTTTAAGAGGAGGAACAAGGTGTTTCTAACCGGGAACGTATAGAGGCCATAGAAAGGCAAGGCTTAAGGCTTGACCACCTTATCCATGAGGTCAAGACTACCTTGGCCAAATTTAGTATGGCCTTGAATGCTACCAACCGTGCGGTTTAGGAGAATAGAAGGGACGTGGAGACCCTTATGAGAGAGACCGAAGGGCTCAATAGTTCCAACCGGGAACGTATTGAGAAGCATGAAGAGCAAAGTACAAGAATCTTGGACATCTTGAGTGAGGTCAATACCAATATGGCCGAACTTAGGATGGCCTTGAATGTCACCTCACGTGACAATGAAGAACATAGAAGAACCATGGAAGCCTATGAGGCCGAGTTTGAGTATGAGCAAGAGTATGAGAGGCCTTATTACCGTGGAGACCATTATGAGAGAAGAAGAGACCTTCATGAGAGAGGATATGATGTTGACGACCATGAAAATAGAAGGGGAAACCGGGCGTATGACCGGGGACCTAAGAGGCCAAAGGTGGACTTTCCCAAATTTAATGGGGGAGATCCATATGAATGGCTTGATAAGGTTGACCACTACTTCCATACATATGAGGTGCCTAGACATGAGAGGGTGTTGACGGCGTGTTTTTATTTGGAGGGGAAAGCAAGTAAGTGGTGGAGGTGGATCCGGGACCAATATGAGAAAGAAAGGAGAAGATTGGGTTGGACGGCCTTTGAAAAAGAATTTCTAATGCAATTTGGGCCATCCCCAACCATTAACCATCATGGCCAACTTGCCAAGTTGAGGCAAGAAGGCAAGGTGCATGCTTACATTGAGGGGTTTAGGCAACTCCAAACCCTTGTGAGAGGTTGGTCCGAGGAGGCCCTTGTGGGCACGTTTGTGGATGGGTTGAAGCCATGGATAGCCAAGGAGATTAAGCTAAAGCAACCCTCTAAGAGTCAAGAAGTAATGAGGATGGCGGAGATCCTAGAAGAGAGCACTAATATGGAGAAACGCCAATCTAAGGAAGTGGGGAGTAAGGTTACTACACCCTTGCAAACCAATGTTCCTTGGAAAGGCAAGGAGGAAATGGGGAGTGCTTCTAAGTCTAAGCAAATTGAAGTGAAAAAACTTTCAAGGGAAGAGGTACAAGAGAGAATAAAAAAAGGCCTTTGTTTTAAGTGTGGAGACAAATGGGGCATTGGGCATAAATGTAGATCGGGACAAGTGTACATGTTGGTTGATGAGAGGAGTGTGGAGGAGGAAGATGAATATCTTGTGGAAACATGTAGTGAGGAGTCCGATCAAGAAGAGGCCAAAGTAAAAAAAAAATAATAAAGAGGCCGAGTTGTCCCTTAATACATTGATGGGGACCCAAAAGCATACCTCCTTGAAGGTGATGGCATGGATAGGGACATTTGAGGTTCCTTTGTTGGTAGATAGTGGCTCCACACACAACTTTGTCAACACTCACATTGTTGCCAAGGTTGGGTTGAAGCCAATTCCTATAGAGACATTTGATGTAAGGATGGCAAGTGGGGATAAAATGAAATGTGAAGGGTTGGTGAAGGAAGTAAAAATGAATGTGCAAGGAGTGAGAGTAGTGGCGGATTTACATGTTCTTCCTTTGGTAGGGCTTGATGTTGTATTGGGCACTCCATGGCTCAAGGGCCTTGGAAGGATAGTGTTTGACTACAACAAGAGGACCATGGAATTCAAACTAGGGTCCAAGAAGAATGTATGGGCAACTTTATCTTCCAAAGAGACCAAGTCGGGTGAGGTCTCAATGTTAGAAAAATTGGACAATGGAGGGGCACATTGTTTAGCCATGGGGATGGCTAAGGAAGAGAATGAGGAGAAAACATGGAAATTTTCAAATTTAATCCTTGAGGGCAAGGATGTTCTTGAAGGGAGGGGGAATGGTAGGAACTCATGTCTTGTGGCCCATGGTCAAGCCACGAGCCAAGTCAAGACGAGGTTGGACAGTCCCAAAACAGGCCCACGGGCATGCCATGGGGCCTGCCTGGACATGCCCAGGATGCCCAAGGAGGTTGGTGACCAAACCAGCCCATTCACATGGCCAGTGCGCACAGCGCACGCGCGTCTCGCCTGCGCCCCGCGCGCGCAGCGCGTGCAGGGCCCCAGTGCCCCACGCGCTCGCCTCGTTCGCGCCCAGCGCGCTCGCAACGGGCGCGCCTGCCCAGTGCGCGAGCGCCCCAGCACGCCCAACACCCAGCGCCCAGACCAGCCCAGGGCCCTGTCAGCCAGCCTAGCCCACCCATGGGCTCATGTATGTCATGGGTCAACTTGGCTCATGCCAACTATGTTATTTTTTATTATTAATTTTTATTTAATTATTTATTTTCCAAAGGACCTATTGGGGGTTTCCAACTTGTAATCCTTATAAATAGGACCCTTAGTCTTTGCATTCACATCTTTTGGCAAATTCCCTAGTGGGTAGACTTTTTGTTCTTGAGATCATATTTCGGTGCTAGAGCACTTGGGCTTTTTGGGTGCAATCCGTGAATCCCAAAGAGAGGATCACACCTTGCAATTCGTGAATAGGTGTGGTTCATTCCATCTATCTTGTTCTTGCAACTTGGTGCAATTTGTGAATCCAAGTTATGTTCATCAATATATGAGGTTTATTTCAATTATTGTGCAATCCGTGAATCAATAGTTGAAGTGTTATCTTGTTCATCCATTATCTATCCTTGTCCATATATGTTCTTCATCTTGTTCATATATTTTCTTGCATATCAAAATATTCTTAAATCATAAAAAGAGTCTTCATATTCTTTGTTGAGTCCATTCATTCATAGTGTTCATCCATTGTTCATTGGTGTCATCCATTCAATCCAAGCCATACACAAATTTCGACCACCATAGAGTTTGTCATCCTTTCCATAAGTTTGTCAAACTTACCATAAATTGTGCCCTCCATCGAACTTGCCCTAGCCGAAACACACTCCCAATTTGAATTCAAATTCAAATTTCGACAATCACTTGCCTTATTTGAATTTGCCCTAGCCACCCATTCCACTTGCCAAACTTGTGTTCCTATAATTTAGGAACCCTAGTTGACCCAAACACTTCACCATTCTCGGCCAAATCCTTTCCAAATTGAGTTCCTAGATTCTAGGAACAACTTCCTAGAATCACTCTCTATCCTTGTTCAGCCAACCCTAGCTGACCACTTCCTTACCCCAACTCCAAAATCCTAAACACAAACCCTAGCCAACTCTATCATCTTAACCCTTGATTTAGCCATCCATCAAGAGTCCTCTTTGGCAACTACCTTAATTCAAGGAAAGTTGACTCAATCCAATCTAATCCCTAATTTTAGGAACTTCTCTAGAATCACTCCATCCCTCCAATCACTCATCCAATTCCTAAAATCCCTCAAGGCTCCCTAAGGTGATTCCTTCTTTTTAGGAGACTTGACTTCATCCAATTCAAATTCAAATTCAAATTTTCCTCATCACTCAAAGATTCCTTCCATCTTTCCAACTTACCATATCCATTCCTAAGCCAACCAAACCCTAGCATCATCCTACGTTCAAACCCTAAGCCACCTTTTGCTAATCTCGAAATCCATCTTAGTCACCCCACAAAACCCTAGCTATACACTACACCATACTTACCCAAATCATTATCCAAGTGGCCCAAACATCAAGGGTAAACCTTAGGCAATTCCCATTGCATCACACACCCATAATCCTAAGCCAATCTGGTGTTACTAATATTCATAACATAATGCCCGGTAAAGAGATTCATATCTTGAATATACCTCATTTATTTAAAAGCGATAAAATATTAAAAACTGATTTGAACATAATCGTCTCAAAAACTGAACGTAAAGTAAAAGAACATAAATTAATCCTAGGAATGACGTAAAAGATGTTTTATTATTGTGTGAATTATCATCTATTCCTTCCAAATCCTTTGTACTAAATCTACTCCTGGCCATCCAGCTCTGCATCGTCATAAACATCATCTGTAACAATTAGACATGAAAGAAACAAGAAGACAAACAAGAATGAGTCAAATACTCAGTAAATAGCACATTATACTGTAAAACATAATCTGGCCTGGCATGGATTTAGTTTCTGAAGACTCTTAACAACATATATACATATATCGTCATATATTCACATAGCACATATCTATCCATCATCATGAGCTGAAGCATACATAATATGTAACGTGAATGTATAATAACTTGTTTATCTTGTTTAACATGGAGTGAAACACGCTTGCGTCCGTGTTTCACTTAACTGAGTAACATGGAGTGAAACACGCTTGAGTCCGTGTTTCACTTAACTGAGTCATGGAGTGAAACACACTTGGGTCCGTGTTTCACTTTACTTGAGTAACATGGAGTGAAACACCCTTAAGTCCGTGTTTCACTTAACTGAATAACATGGAGTGAAACACGCTTGGGTCCGTGTTTCACTTTACTTGAGTCCGTGGTACTGTATTAAAATTTCTTATCTTTCTTAATGCATGAGAATTCACTAGGCTTCATGAACTTTCTTAACATGGTATATTCTTGTACATGGCATAACATAACATGACATAGCATAACATGACTAGAACTGAACATTTTATGACATTCCATGGCATACATGATCTAATTATCATATGAACATGGCTTGCATAATTTGACTATTCTATTACATGGCATATTTGACTTGAATTACTACATGAAAACATCTCATGGCTTTCATATGATTTTAGTAACATTCAATCAATCAAATAACAAATTCATTCATTCAAGCATAATCTCATATTTCATCAAAGATCGTGAAAGTAATCTAACCTTGACTTGTCTTATAGCGTAGCATAGATAATCATCATAAGGACATCACATTTTCATACATAACAATAATATTCACAGTACGCATGCATTCATATGATCATACTATTTACCTCTTAGCGCTGCTTCCTGATTTCCAACTTGTAGCGTGTTATCTATACAAGATACTCGATGTTACTAATTTTCTAGATAGACGTGTCGCGGTTCTCTACGTGATTAAATACAAAATTGGAATTTAACATATTCGTTATCTTGTTCCCATGCAAAATTAATGAATACTTGTGATATATAATTAATCAGGAATAGATAGCTTAGTAGTATAATCGGGTTTAATATAAAGCTGCTAGATAAATAGCGTAAAATTAAATCTGAAATTTAGGATTTTATCATGTAAAAATATATAACTTAAAATAATAATCTAATTAACTCCTAAATATTGTCTACGTAATATAAGGGAATTAGGCCTACTAACACAAGGTGCTGAGAGGGATAAGGATCGGGCTTAGTACAGGACAGAGCCCATCTGATAGTTCAGCCCTTACAAGAATAAAATCACCAGGCCGAATGGACCTCAAAGCCCAAGGCCCACTTTGATATCAAAGGCAGGAAACATAAGTCTGAGAGTTGTGAGAGGGAAGGTGTCGTGCGATAACATGGAACTCACCGAGGGAAGAAGGCTGAGGCGACGGCGGCTCTCGGGTGGCTGGAATCTACCGGCAATGCGACTGGGCCCTCGGGGCAGTTGTGCGACGCGAGAGAGAGAGTGAGCTGAGAGAGTTTGGAGAGTGAACTATTAAACCGACAAACACTAGGGAGAGAAAATGGTGGCTGACGGCGATGGGCTTACCGGAAGGGAGTGGTTGCGACGGAACTAGGTTGGCCGGCATTTTCTGTGGTGGTGTGGAAGGTGGTCCGTCGAGATGACTGTTGGCTGCCGAGAGGGGCTACGATGGTGCTTGTGTGAACGAGTTTTCTTTCTCTGCGTTATGAGTTTTCTCCCAGAACTGTCTTGTGCAATTTAGAGGCTTTGTGGGTTTCTTATAGGCGATGGGAGGGAACAATGTGAACCTTCAGGAGATTGGCTGAAATTTGAAGTTGCCTAGACTTTAGGAGCCTATTCTTACGAGGATACAGATTCTGAGAGGATTTGAAGAGTTTGAGTTGGAGTTAATCTCAAACTGGAACCGAGTCTAAGACGGGAACTTAATGGATAAAGTATACGAAGGTTTTGGATAGGGAAGGAATCACTAATTTAATCTATCTGTTAGCACATTTTCTAAAATGATAATAAAAATATAAAACAATAAAAATAAATAAATAAATAAAATACTAGTTTTAAGCCCTAAATTTGGATCCGTATGCTACAATAATACTAAAATGCTTGTAGTATAACATGGTGGATGAATGTGTTTATAACTCGATCTCTTTATTAATTAGCATAATGATAATGGCCTATAAAATATCATCTGATTGATGGTCAACTTTCTAGTTCTCAACGGGGAAGCATGATATTAATTATATTCAAAAAAGAAAAAGAAAGCCACTTTATCCAAGTGCCCGTTTGGATACTTAGAATATTTTAGTATATCTGTGAATAATAGTGAATTGGTTTGAGTTAAAATGTTTTATTGAATTTTGGGAAATGAAAGAGAAAAAGTTGAATAAAAATATTATAAAGTTAAAAAATTGTTTGAATATAATTATTTGAATATTATTTTTGTTTTGAAATTTGAAAATGTAGTATTGTTTTTTGTGTTTTGTTTGGGAGTTAAGAAAAGTTGTAATGATTAGGTAATGATTAGATGAGAAAGTTGAACATTTGAAATTGAAAGTGTTTTGTGTTTGAGTGATGTTTGGGAAGGAAATATATGAGAATACTTTAGAACAGTTGTGTTGCCAAACAGACCCTCAATATACACATACCTAGTATACTGCTTCCTTGTTCACTACTAGAAAAAATATCACTATCTTTTGAATTATGTCCAATGTCAATTACTAGAATTACTATAACTTGTCAAAAAATGAGTTGCCATGGTGTTGTGTTGAGTCCAACAAATCGTCTATCGACGATGAAGAATATGAGCTTTCTGCTTATGGCTGTCATGATTGAATCATAATCATAGTGCATTGGGTTGTTTACCAATGTCAGTAATTGACCTAAAAATGGATTTCAGCTTCCCTTTGATAGTTGGAATTTATAATGTTTTTCATGACATCTTTGCAGGATGATTTGTGGTGTATTGGATGGCAAAATAGTGGGATACAATCCAAGGATGGAAGCCAAATGACTCTTTTGGGAGGTGCAGTCTAGAATTACATTTACATAGAAATCAATCGGTTAATGTTTCTAGTTATCTTGGATTAAGTTTATAAATAAATATGTAGTTCTTTCCGGCCAAGAGTTCTTCTGATTTTCAGTTTCTACCAGAAATCGAGAAAATGAGGATCACAATTATATAGATCCTGGATTTCTAGCTCTGAGGAAAGTGATTATATCATTATCTTCTTATTAGAAAATAACCAGAGATCCAAAAAACTTTCAATCCCAGACACTTCTTTGTCTCTAATTGTCATGAGATATCTTTCGAAATTATACTGTTGTCTCAACAAATAATTCCCTTAGTTTGCAATCAGCTGTAATTCTGCACAAAAGTCGATATCTATTCTCTTTAGGCACTTAATTTTATTCCGTGGAGCTTGGAATGATTCATGATTAATGGTTCCCTATATAATAAATCATAAAATGAAATGGAATCAAATTATATTGTCATATGCATTAAGATTATATTAAATAACTTATTCCACTATTCCACTGTTTCAAATTGCAGATTTGGTGCTTTCAAATAAGCTAGTTTTATATGATCTTGTAGAGCTGGCGATTGGATGGACTGAATACAACTGTGAGTAATGTGTCATGATTTTTGTATATTTTATGTTTATGGTTTCTTCCCATATAATTTTTTTATGTTATTGTCTTGTGTAAATGTTCTTATTTTCATTTTCATGCCTGAATCTTTAACTTATATCTTCATTTGAGTATTTATTTCCGTTGATAATCCAAATTAGTTCTCTTCATCTTGATTGCACCTTTATTGAGAGATATATGTGTGGTAAAAGTATCATTTCTCCCCTCTCCTTGAATAGAGTTTATGACTTGTCCATAAGTATTCTTTATTCTCTCTCTTTGTTTTCTCATCCCCTAAGATGATTGATTTGTGCTTTAGGATAGAATTTAAATAATAAAACAGAGTATGGTGTTCTTTATGGCTGACTCCATTTTCTGGAAATTAAGAGAGATGCTACAAGGAAATAAAAGTTACAACGCAATGTTGCCCTTGTATTGTGCATTTGTAGTACGTGTTTTTCTTTCTTTTATTTCCTGAAAGAGAGAGTACTTCCAAATACCAAGCTGGCTGTAACAGAGAGTTTGCCTCTAATCCTTTACAACATTGATGGAAGGTCGATTGGGTAAGCATGTCTATAGTGGATGATAAGATTTCTGTTGTAATGTAGAGGGTGGTTTCTTATTCGGCGTCTCAGCGGGGGAGGCAAATACTGATTCTCTCAATATATCTCATCTCTTATTTGCCAATGATACCCTGATTTGTGAGGCCAGCCATGATCATATTCGAGCCTTATGGGCTCTTCTATGCTTTGAAGCTGTTTTTGGATTGAAGTTGGACTTGGCCAAATCAGATGTAGTACCGGTGAGGCATATTCATGATGTGGAAAGTATGGCTTCTATCCTGGGATGCAAGATATCTCGTTTGCCAATGAAATTTCTTGGCCTCCTGTTGGGTGCTCCATACAAATCGATATAAGTTTGGAATGATATGCTAGAGAAAATGGAGCGGAAACTCACTAGTTGCAAGAGGATGTGCTTATCCAAATCTTAATTTAAATAGAGGTTGCACAATGATTTGCAGCCTCTAGTGTTCTCTTTTAGGGTTTGAGTTAGGGCAACTGGAATGGCACTAGACCTAGATAGATTCAATGGTACAAAAAACTGAGATTTGTTTTTGAGGAGACTGAAGAGAAGTATATAAAAATCACTAAGTTCATGTTTGGATGTAAATCGAAGGTTTCTTATTTAAACTGAAGATGAATTTTTGTGTGATCTTTTGAATGTTGTGGGTCCCATTAAAAATGTGTTTGGATAAATAAAATTTGTGAAAAATGTTTTATAGGAAAACTTGTGAGAACTGTTTTGAAACTTTTGAGATGTTTTTGTGGATATTTTGTTTCTAATGTGGTGGCACGGAATTTTTTTTTTTAGATAAAGTCTTTTGTTTGAGTTGTCAATTGAAGAAGTGAATAAATGTTTGAAGGAGAAGCAAAACAAATTTTGAATGTTGTGTGTTTGGTAGGGAAACATCTTTTAAACGATGGAAAACAATTAAGAGATATAAAAAAGTCATGAACATTGAGACGATTAAAATCTATTACAAGCAAACAATGGGAGAAATGAACTAAAATTATCCATTGTCTGCTTGCGATCTTCGAAACTCCTTTCATTCCTCTCCTCTGAAGACACCATCATAGACAAATGGGGACCATATTCCAAAAATTACTGTAATTTTTGGATTACTGTGAAGGCCTCTCCGATTTGCTAGAAAATCAACCATTCTTCTTGATATCACACAAGCTATTTCTATCTTGCAAAGAAGTCATTCCAAAAGGTCATAGCAACCTAATAATGAAGTAGAAAATGATCGATGGTCTCCCTCCCCTTTTTGCACCTACAACACCAATCTATTCACTGATTCGATGTTTCCCTAGATTTTCTAAGGTTAGGTTGTTCCTTAAGGAAGCCGTCGCTACGAAGACGGCTGCTTTTAGGGAGACGTAGTCTTCCAGATTTGCGTTTTGCATAATAAGAGACTTATAGAATGAACGGATGGTGACGTTTTTTTTTTCTTAGAAGGGCACTAGAAAGTCTTATCTGCATCTCCTGCTGTAACGCCGCAATGAAAGGCCCAAATCACATGGCCTATACTCCAAAAGGACTAGTCAATGATGCAATTAGAGCCCCATTAGAACCTTAAAAAGAGCAATAACTTATCATTCCCAAGCAATATTGGGATCTCATACACTACCTACCCTTATCCATATCACATGTGGCTTATGTGATAGGGTTTCACCAATTTTGGGGGTGGATACTAAATTGCCTTTTAAATGTGGATCCTAAATTGCATCTTAAATGAGTGATAACAATATCTGAATGTCAATCAAGTTACATTTTTCATCATATCAAGGAAAATATGCATATGGTCATGTCATGTGCACTTGGTGGATTGATACTGTAGCAGGAAATATATGGCCTTTCTCATTTCTGGTTGTTTTCTTCTCTTTTAGGCTCTTCAGGCATTAAGGTGAAGGATGACTCTGGAGTTGTATATTCTGTTGGCGCCCACAATCTTTCCTCAGCTTCCACTAAGATTATTAGAAGAACATTAACATCCTCTTTCTTACTGATTGCTATGCTGCAAAGCTTTTTATATTGAATTGTTTCTTTCTGGTTTGGCAGAGCGTTCATTTATTTGTTGTACTATAGTTTATTGATTGACAAATTTGTGATTAGTTGTCTTTTTATGAGGTTTGTGATGTTGGGTGAGGGTGGACTCTTCATTCTTGCAAATGATATATAATTAAAGCAATATATGGCATTACTTGCCAAATACACATATATTATAAGTACATATATATATATACATATATATATAAATGGAATGTGAGTTACTTACTGCATAAACAGGATCCTTGGCACTCATGATGTCTGTACAGAGTAGATCATGCTATTGCAAGAAAACCTTAAAATTAATAATACAAGATTAATTTTATACAACAATATACACTGTGCTGGTATTTATAATTACAACAACAATTACAAAAGTGACTGTCCTCGGAGCTGTTATTATAATGTTAATTTCAAAAACTGAACTACAAAATAGAGGACTGCCAGAAATAGTGCAATTTGGTACGCATCTCTTTGGAAGTTGTCATCTCTTTGAAAGAACTGAAAAGCAAAAGCAAACAGGAATGTCAGTTTATAAATGTAAACAACCCTTAACGAACTGAAGAAAACATCCTCATCTTCTTTTCTGTTTTTTTTTTCTTTTTTCTTTTTTTAATTTATAAAACCCTATAAATTAAAGACATTCTTCTCGAGTAAAGCAACTGAGTTTTTTTAATTTGAATTGATTTTCTAGGAATTTCTTGAGTTCCAAACAATATTCTCCATTTGTTCTACATCATGAGTTGCTCGAAAAGAGAGAAAATAACTCTCACCTTCATTGGATCACCCGAGGGGTCTGGATACATCTCCAAGTTTTCTTTCTCATCAGTTGAGAAACGGCTTGTCAAGTTCTTAACACCATCAGCCAAATCTTTTCCAGCCTCAACTGTGGCAAAAAGACGTCGAGATGCCCAGAAGAATGCCTGTGCAATTATTGATGAAGATGATAAATCCCAGAATTCCTCATGCTCAACCACTTGCCCACTAATTTGGTTGAGAGTGAATTGTGAATTAACTTTTAATATCAAATCTCCTGATCCTACACCAGCAAGAAAAGATTTCAGCTTCCCTTTGATTCTCCACTTAATGATGAGGACACTGGTTGATAACATCGTCATTTCCTGCACAGACTGCAACAACAACAACACTCGTCTCAACACAGTCACACCCAATGCACACCTTTTTGTTCTAGCTTTATGTAGACACAGACGCATGCATGTCGTTCAACATATCTTACCACAGTTGGGTTGTCGAGTGCCTTGGTTGCCCATAATCGTCTCTTGTATTTCTCACGACCAGTAAAACTTCTGACTGGATCCTGCAATTAGTATCATGACATATTGTGTCAAAACACTCTGATTGTGATAATACATGTTTCAATACCCTGCATGTGATTTTATGATATAAAAGTCGAAAGAAATGCATGTCACCATGCATGCAATAATACCCTATATTTGACAGAAACAGCATAAGTCCCAAGGGCACGATTGCCTTCCCGAAGCTCTAGAATATCACGGGCAAGTTGTCTTGCTGTAGATTCCACCAAAGGGCTACTGATGCACTCAAACTCATTGCAGAGCTCACCAAAGTCCATACCATCCACAATTTTATCGGCCTCTGATCTGTCAATGGTAGCATCTGGAGACAATTGTGTGCTTTTAGAATCATTTGTAACTGCAAGACATCAGAAGCATTAATGCAGTCAAGTTTACATCAAACAGAGGTACGTTCATTTTTATTTAAGCAGCCATCAAAATGGAAATTTCAGCGTTATGGTAAAGGAAAAAATATTTCATGAGCAGAAACTTTGTTAAGAGCTTCCTACGTACTTCCGGATGAATGAAAAATAATGGCAAAGACAATTACTATGAAGTCAGTGGCCAACATGCCTAGCTCGAGAGAGAGAGAGAGCGAATATCTGAACGCAAGTTACAGAGGTATTTGCTGCTCTAATCGCAGAAAACTTTCTTCTGCATCCACACAAATAGATTATGCTGAAAACTGCCTTCAAATAGCAGCAAGTTGAAATGAGTTAAAGGGGAGATAGAGGCTGGACCCGAGTTTTCGTTTAACCAATCAAAAATAGAAAAATCTGATCAGAGGGAATGGCGGCTGAAAGAATAAGAAACGTCTTTTTGTTTCTTCTTTTTGCTAAGTTCAGATCAGGTCTCAGGACATTGACTGCTTCTAGTACTCTAAACCCAATAAATTGATTATGAATTATCTTCTCCTTATATTTTCTAATCCAAACTTGAGTGAGGCAGGAAAAAAAAATAATCAAAAGTTGTCGTTAATGTATTTAATTTTCTTTCGAAATTCTTAATGACATGGTTATGCTTATGCAAAGAAGCCATGAAAGCAGCATCATGTAAAGAAGAAGATAAGATATTGAAGAAGATGAAGAAGAAACACCTCTAAGTAGAAAAGGGTGGAGGTAATAAGAGGACGAGGCAAAAGCCTTGGAGTTGAAAATGCATTTATTACTGCGGCGGAGGGCTGTGGAAGCGGAGGCGGTGGCCAGAGCAGAAGAAAGCAAAGCACTCATCTTTCTTCATTCTGATGATACAATAACCATCTTCATGAGTGGAATAGAGAGCCTACACCTTTTGTGATTTTTTTTAATTTCTTTCTTCTCTAACCCTCTCAATTGTAGATAAGGTGGGGGCCACGTGTGTATTTAACGAAAGCCACTGGTTTCGTTTGGGGTGTGGGGATTAATTGTGCGACATGGGTGTTATACATACAAACGCCTTGCTCTTTTAACAATGACCTTTAGGTGACAGCCATTGAAACAATTAGCTGAATAAAAAAAGAAATCAAACAAATAGACTTTCAGTTACCTATAAAAAAAAAAAAAAAAGTAAAGAAATTTGGACAAAAAATAATATACAAATAGAGACTAGCTACTAGATGGGCACTAGGGTATTGGGAGCTTGGTTTTGTCAATGTGTCAGGAAGTTTGACGGCACTGACTTTAGATACTGAAGGATGCAGATAGAGTACTACCTATATGGGAAGAGACTCAATCTTCTACTGTTGGGACAGAAGTTGGGGAGCATGAATGATGCTAATTGGAACCTATTAGATCGACATGTTTTGGGGGGTTATTCGGTTGACACTGTCAAGATCAATTGCACACAACGTTATTAAGGAGAAGACCACAATGAATCTCATGACGGCTTTGTCTAGTATGTATGAAAAGCCATTGGCCAATAACAAGGTGCCCTTAATGAAGAAACTGTTCAACTTGAAAAATGACAGAAGGTATGTATGTTGCCCAACACCTGAATAAGTTTAATACTATCACAAACTAATTGTCATTTGTAGAAATTGAGTTTGATGATGAGATTTGGGCATTGATCATGTTGGCATCATTTCCAAATAGTTGGAAGACTATGAAAATGGCTAAGTAAATTTGATGAGAAGATGAAGTTGAAATATGATGACATCCAAGATATGATCCTTATTGAGGAGGTGCGCAGAAGAGATTTTGGTGAGATCTCAGGTTCAAGTTCAGGTTCAGGTTTGGCCTTGAACATTGACTATTAGGGTAGGGATACGTCAGGTCAAGTTCCAGGAACAGGGGTAAGAGCAAGTCCAAATCTGGGTAGCAAATCACTTGCCGAAATTATGGCAAGCCGAGCCACATCAAAAGAGACTGTCGGAATAAAAAATAAACAGAGGAAGACGCTGTGAACGTGGTGGCTGAAGAAATACAGGACGCTCTGAAGTGCACAGTCTGGTTGAAGATTGGGTGTTGGATTTAGGGGTTTCGTTCCATAGCATCTCACATTGAGAGGTCATGCAGACTATGTTGCTGGTATTTTGGGAAAATGTACACGACTGATGGAAAGGCATTGGATGTAATGAGAGTGGGCGATGTGCACATCGCACTTCTAAATAGGAGTGTGTGGACTTTGCAACAAGTCAAACACGTTCCAGATCTAAAGAAAAGTCTGATATCTGTGGGACAGCTCGACCATAGCGGTCATACAGTAGAGTTTCTAGAGGAACGTGAAGGTTACAAAGGGTGCGTTGATCTTGGCACGTGGGAAGATAACTAACACTTTGTATTTAACATTAGGGTCTAGTGATGTGCAGGAAAATACAAAGGTGCAAAAGATCATATAAGCCTAGGGAAATTTCCCAATACCACGGTGCATAGTAGAGGTGTGAGAAACGAGGACAAAGCGTCTGTTGTTCCAGAGACATCTACACCTACAGTTGGTGCTCGAGAGCTACTAGGACGACCAGACCTCCACAGTTGTCACCTACCTTGAATTATATCATGTTGATTGAAAGCGGTGAACCACATCACAAACGTAAAATCTTGGAGATGAGAGATCGAGCACGTGAGAGTTAGCTGAGAGGTAGTTGACTGGACTTCTAGGGAGGAAGCAGAAACTGCACTAGAGAGGGGCACGTTGACTGAAGAAAGAATAGGCTAGCCGTAGGAGGTGGGGTCAGTTGCTCAGATTAGAGGTGGGATTAGTCGCCCAGGTCAGAGATGGGGGCCTCAACTACAAGTTCTCTGATGTGTGCCAGAGTTAGTACGAGACTAGATATTTCCAATGCAGCAGGAGTTGAGAGTTGCCCTGCAAATGTGTTGAATAGGGCGTTGTACATGAGGAACTGAGGTTGTGCGCAACTTCAGTTGGTCTTCTAACTTGAAGCAAGGGATGTGAGTCGCATAGGTGGAGGACTACATGTTTGGGAGGCAATGGTGATGTGTTAGTTGCAACCAATCTTCAAGTGGGAGATTGTTAGATTTGTGGAGCCTGGTTTTTTCGGTGTGTCGGCCTAATTTGATGACCCATAAGGATGCGTTATGGTTTTTTGGTGAATTTTCAATAAGGCTTGTGCTATGGAGCGCATAAAACTTTTTAGCACCGTTTGCGATCAGAAACAGGTCCAACCCAAAATTTCACTCAACACTCGCAAAAGCTCATGCAAAGAGTTTAGTTAACGTGCGCTTGACACTCTACTTGAGCGAATAATGTGAAAAACTGAAAATTAAGATTTTTATCGTGACACTATAAATATGTACTTAATGAGGGTTTTGAACAGTGAGATTTTACCCCAAAGTGTGTTTTGTGATTCCCTAGTATAATAAAAATTCTTTGCAGCTCTATAGATATAGGAACGTTGCCAAAGTTAATTTTTGTCATGTGATCATTTGCTTGTGTTTATTTTTATTTTATTTATCATCGTTGGTTTCACAACAAGGGGCCATCTATGCATCCCACCCTGCTCATATGATACTGTGTGAATAATCGACCGATTTAATGCGCGAGCAAGATATCCACCCGCCGCCCTCCCCATCTAAAAAAAAAAAAAAAAATCATAATTTCTAATCCTAATTTTCATACACCGCAGCATCTCACCACTCTCTTCTTATTCTTCTCCCAACCTCTTGTCGCATCTCACCCCTCTTCCTTTTCTTCTTCTCCCAACCTCTTTCTCCTATCATCTTCCTCCTTTATTTTTCTTCTTCTTTGCCTTCTTTTTCTTCATCTTATTCTTTTTTCTTTTTCATCTCCGTATACTGTCGTCTTCCTCTCTACGTCGTCGTCATCTTCTTCTTTTGAGGTCCTCAAGGACACATCGAGTACACCGCTTAAGGCCATTGAGCTTGACTTTGATGACGATTGGGTTCTTTTGAAGGACACCACGCTGGCATCTATTAACGATTGGGTGGAGCACATTTTGGTAACGACCGGCATCTGTTGACAATTGGGTGGAGCACATATGGGCGAACAGCCCATAGGCCTATCTGCCCACCCGGTAGTCGGGCAAGACCACCCAACCATGCAAAACAAGAGAGACCGAGGGGCGAGTCCAATAAGCAGGGAGCAGGGGGCCAGTTTCCCACCCGCATAGGGCAGGTAGTAGACCTAGTAGAGACGGCTGATTATATCTCTAATCATAAAGATGTTGAAAAGAGGATGAAGATTTGTTTTTTCTAATGCATGTTGATGAGAATTGTAAAGTAATTATGACGTTTGAAATCTATTGAGTTAATTTAAACTAATCTCTTATACCATTTTTTTTTTAATCAGCAAAATACTTCTTCTCATCCATCATTGAAATGAAAATTAATCAATACATGGATTTTCTTTTTCAACAATAGGCATAATTTCATACGGACCTTCTGCAATCCAGCACAACTCTCCATCCATTTCTCCTTGCTAGTTCATGTGCCACATTATTTCCTTCTCTATTGAACTTGACTTCCAAATCAGATCTGTGATGGAGAATGAATTTGATTTCTTCCACTTGTTGCCCCATCCATGCACTTGTAGCCTCTTTCTTGTTAATATCATTGATAACTTTTTGGGCATTCCCTTCAAAAGACACTTTATGTAAATTCAGATCACTACATATCTCCATAGCCCTCCACAAAGCACATGCTTCAGCTAGCTCAGTACTTCCAACAAAATTCTTAGCAGCACACAAAGAGAACATGATCTCCCTTCTATAGTCTCTTGCTATCACTCATATTCCCATTTTCTGCTCTGCCTTGTTCATTGCTGCATCAAAGTTAATTTTTGTAATTCGTTTCCATTCTCCTCCTACTAACTTGATTTTGTCGCTCTCCTTTATCATCATCAGATTCTTGAAAGACTTTAAGATTAAATAAGGCAGTTTGCACAACCTTACTTGGGTTATCAAATTTCTCCTCGAACACTGCTTTATTTCTTCTGGACCAAAGACTTGCAAAAATTACAGATATTTCTTCTAGTTTTTCCTTCTAAAACTCTACTGCAACATGCCCCATAGCAGGAAAAAATCCACATTCTCACAACTCCACTTTTGCAATGCACTTTGTCTCTCAGCCCACACATCACTTCCGGCTGGGCATGTCCAAGCACATGCTGAATGGTCTCCTCTTCCCTGCAGCATATGGGACATAAAGCATCTTCCACAACCTTCTTCTGAAATAAATTTTACTTGGTGGGCAAGATCGAATTAAGTGCCTTCCAAAGGAACTGCTTAGCTATTCCAAGGATATGTATTTTTCCAAACCTTCTCCCACAGATGTTTTTTTTTTCATGGATGCTCGAGCATTCACCTTGGGTAATAACTGCAATGCTTTTCTTTGCATAGTAGGCACTCTTCATTGTAAACTTTTCATCCTTTGTGTAGCCCCATATTGCCTTGTCTTCAACCTATCTTCTACTCAAAGGTATGCTGCATATTTGAATGGCTTCATCTTTCTCAAAGATATCGAATATCAGTTTCTCATTCCAACAGTGAAGATCCTCAATTATCAACTCCTTTACTTTTGAGTTTTCATCCAAGACTTTCACAGGTGACCTTACTTTAAAAGAAAGAGATTGAGGCAACCACTTCTGATTCCAAATAGAAATATTGTGACCATGCCAACCCTCCATACCATTCCTTCCTTTAAGAGACTTGGTGCTACCACCAAGTTTCTCCACATAAAAGAAGGTTTAAAACCAAGCTTTGCCTCTATAAAGTGAGAGCTTCTATATTATTTTTCCTTAAATATTTTTGCAACTAGAGTGTTCATATCCTGCTGCAATCTCGAACACTGTTTTGCTAGCATAGCTTTATTGAAAATCTCTATGTCCTGAAACCCCATTCCACCCTTCATTTTATTTTCCCCCATTTTTTCCCATCTCTTCCAACATATGCCTCTTCCTTCTTGCTTGTTGTTCCACCAAAAGTTTGAAAGTAAAGCATTCATTGTATATGTTGGAACAGATTGTAACACTGCCTTTATCATGATCTCCTTTCCAGCAGTAGATAAAAATGAATTTTTCCAGCTGTGTATCTTCTTTCATATCCTCTCTTTAATCCCCTTGAAAATTTGGTACTTTGATCTACCAATCATTGTTGGTAATCCTAGATACTTTCCATAGTCTCCACACAACACCACTCTTGCTTCTTGTAATATTACATTTTGGATGGATTCTTCTGTGTTAGAACTAAACATAATTGATGTTTTTTGTCAAATGAGAACTTGACTGGAAGCCTTCTCATACAACTGCAAACATCTTGAATTGTCTTCCAATTTTCCTTCCTTGCTTTACTGAATATTACATTATTCCACCATTTACTACTGCGACTCCACTTTATGCCTCTTTGTTCAACTCTATTCAATAAGAAGCTCAATCCTTCTTCACACAGTATGAACAGGTAAGGTGACAATAAATCACCTTGTCTTAACCCTCTTGTTGGTCTAAAACTCTCACCGAGCTAGGGGTGGGCAGCAGGACCTCGCACCCCGCTGCCCCCCCCCCCTCACTCCGCCCATGCTGGGGCGGGGCCCCCCGCCTACATTTATATATATATGTTATATATATATTATATATATAAATATAAATATATATTTATATATATATAAATATATATTTATATTTTACAAATTGTGTATATATAAATATATATTACAATTTGTTAGACTTGTTCACAAAATATATATTGGCAAATTTAAAAACTACATAGTTTAAAAGCTAATACAATACAATTTACATAAAATATACACTAGCAAATTTAAAAATTACATAGTTTTTAAATTATAGTCATATTTACAAAATTTAAATTTATAATTTGGGTCTAAAAAAGTATTTTTAATTATTTTGCACTTGAAATAATTTTTAAACCAAGAAAAATGTAGTGTTTTTTTTTTTTAAGTAGATGGAGGCGGGGCGGATTGGGAATCCACTTCGCCCACTAGGGCGGAGGACGGGGGTGAAAGCCACACTCGGGGCGGGGTAAGGGGAAGGGGTGGCCCCGCCCCGTAGGTGGCAGGTAGCACCCCTACACCAAGCCTACAATTCACAACTAGAGAATATGAAACAGATGCCACACACTTCATCATTATCTTGATCCAATTCTCAGCAAACCCCGACCTTCTCATTATGTTTTCTAAGTATTCTCATTCTATTTTGTCATAGACCTTTGACATATCCAACTTCAATGCCAAACTGCCAACACTGCCCCTTTTCCTTGTCTTCATTGAGTGCAATAATTCAAAAGCTACCATTACATTATCTGTAATGGATCTCCCTGAGACAAAAGCACTCTGAGAGCTAGATATAATGGGAGATAAAACTTTCTTAAGCCTATTTTCCAATGTCTTGCTATATAAGCTTAAACAAAACATTACATAAGGAAATTGGCCTATAATCATGTACCAACAAATGAGTACTTGTCTTAGGAACCATAGCAATATTAGTGTGATTTATAAAGTACAAGGCATATACCCCCATTTAAAAAATTAAGCACAACCATGCATACCTTGGACCCCACAGCACTCCAATGCTCCTGATAGAATCCAGCTCCAAAGCCATCTGGTCCAGGAGATTTAAAAGGACTCATCTATTTAAGAGCCTCATAAACCTCTGTAGAAGTGAAAGGTGCCACCAGCTCTGAGCTCATATTCTCTTTTACCCTTCTGTCTACACATTAAAGTCAGGCTTCCAATTCATCTTTGCTTGGTCTTGATGATGAATAGATACTCAAAAAATGATTTTTAAATGCTTGTGCAATTTCTGACTCATCATCTGTCATAATATCCTCAGAATCCCTTATCTTGTGTATATATCCTATTCTGCTTCCTTCTTTGTGTAGCACATGCATGAAAGAATGAGTATTCCTGTCACCTTACTTATACCAATGCACCTTTGCCCTTTGCCTCCACCTTGTATCCTCCATTTTAAGTAAAATCCCTAGCTCCCTTTGCAACTTCTTAATATCCTCAATATTATGTTGCCCTTCATCATCTTGCTTCAGTTTTAAAGCTTCAGTTTTTTCTTTGATTTCCTTTCCAATGTCAGAACAGCTTTTCTTATTCCATACTGATAAGGCTCAACTGCAATGTTGAAGACATATCTGGATATCCTTTAATGCCACTTACATCCATTGCCTCTCCTTCCATCCATTCCTCTTGTACGTACAAGCTTCTTGCATTCTTCATCAGATACCCAGGCCGCTTCATACTTAAATGACCTTTTATACTGAGTCACTTAATGCGGTTCAATGAGATGTTTGTCTAATATATAGATAAACCATGAAAGGTTGTAATTTTTTATGATACACCAAGTGTTTATATTCCTTAATGGAAGGTTGCTGACACCATTATAAATAGATCTTTTGAGAGGGTCCGTAGCCAACTATGAGGACTGATGAGAATGGATAGATTAGAAGATTCCTAATTTCAAAATCTTACTTGGATAAATATGACTAAAGTTCGTATACTATTTTCTCACTTCCTTGTGCGTGATTGATGCTCAAATTTCGTGCATTAATTGATACTAGAGCAATTTCATGTCAGATTGTTTGGTGTTGTCGATTTTGATTTCACGCAACTTTTTCTCGGACTCCTTGCTCATCATTTTTAAGGATTTAATTTATCAAAAATAATTTTTGACTAGTTAAATAGTTTGTGAATAATAGTGAATATTTATTAGATTTTGAAAAATAAAAAATAAAAAGTTTAATAAAAATATTTTAAAGTTAAAAAATTATTTAAATATAATTTTTATTTTAAAATTTAAAAAATTTGTATTGTGCTTTGTAAATAACGAGTAAATAACAATTATATGAAAAAATTAAAAATTAAAAAATATTTTATATTTAATGAATATTTATAAAAAAAAATTATAAAATTTTTTGAAAATGGTATGTTATCCGTACATTTCGTTTATCGCAACAATTTTTCACTTTTCCGCCCAAACATGTCTGACCTTATTATACTTGTTCCTTGTCTGTTATTTCTGAAAGTGAGCGACAGGGTTAAGCCCTTCCTCCTTTCTTGGTAAACTCTCTCTCTATCTCTCTAAGGAAGAAACAAGACAAAAAGTCTATCTCGTTACGAAAGATCTCACTTCGTCTCGGTGGTTGCCATTTTTCTACAATTGAAACGTTCCTTCTACCGTCTCCGTCTTCATTTCATTCTGCCTTTGGTTAACATTTGATTTCAGTCTAATTTTAAATTAATTTTAAAAATAAAATATTTAATTCTAAATTATTAAATTCATCACAATTTAAAACTTTTTTATATATAAAATTTATATTATTTTTTTATTTTTTTAAAAAAATATTAAATTTATCTTAAGATTGAAACACATTTTGAACTTAATTTTTTTTTAACATATTTTAAACATAATTTAAATAGCCCATCAACCATTCAACTCATCGCTATTCGTAAATGAGCTCAGCTAAACTGAGCTAACGCCCAAAGGCATATCTACGCTTGCTCTCTCCTTTTGTTGGCATTCTGTGCGGCAAGACTACCTTGGTTTGTGCCGATTTTGATTGGTTTTGGCTTTCATTTCTGTTATCTTGAGTTTGATCTGATTGAAAATCATTGGTTGAAGTGTTTGGTTTCATATTGGTTAAAGTTGTGAGATTATGTTAGATGGCTTGGTTATTCATATTGGATCTATGGGTATGTGAAGACTGAGGGGTTTTGTCTTGGAAGAGGTATTTGTTGCATATTGGATACGGAAAAAAGTTATATCTGCAATAAATCTTACTACTTGGCTTTCTTTTGGGCTATATGCTCTTTTTAGCTTTCCGGTATCTTCGTGGTCAAATAATAGTAAAAAGGTCGAATTTATTTATTTATTTTTGGTGCTTCAGCCACGAGTCGATTACAAGAAGTACCTTCCTTCTATTAGTATCTGAGCAATTATGGCGATTTTGGTTCTCGCTGATTTCTGTTTTTTTTTTTTTTTTTTTCCTGGGATTGGGGGCAGACCTCAGAAGCTTTACTTCAGGGGGCTTTGAGTTCAAAAGGGTCTGCGCCAATTTTCTGGTAGATTGTGATCCAAGAGAATAAAGGGCGAATTGACGCCTTAATCTGATAATTAGGCTGTGAATTCACAAGGGTTCTATTCGATTTGCTGAATTCGAGAGGTTAAAAGTTGAATCAGTGGATTTATCCACAAATTAGAAAGGTTTGTAGGATTCCACTAAATGTTTCTGACGGCTCCGTCAATTGAGAATAGGGGTTGTGATTCTTCAGCTCCTCTGGAATGCATCTTAAATGTAGTCAGAGCCCTCAGAATGGGGTCCTGCTTGTCTGCCGAAAGCGGGAGCCCACTCCCTGATTCGCCATTATCCCCTGCAGTAGTCAGGAAGCGAAAGATCTTAAAAAAAAGGCCAGGCTCTCGGAAATTTTCCTTCGAGCATCGGAGGGATGAACCATTGCATAGAATTCCAGGGAGGATGTTCTTAAATGGGTCTAGTGAAGTGGCGTCTTTGTTTACTAAACAAGGCAAGAAAGGGACCAACCAGGATGCCATGATTGTTTGGGAGGTGAGCTCTTCCTCATCTTCACATGCTATAAATTCTTTTTGGTCAATATTGTTTTTTAGTGGCATACCAAGAAAACTATTAACAACTTTTTTTTAATTGAAGAATAATATTTATTTTGTTCCATTTACAATTGCTTGATTGCTTTCTCTAGCAAATGGAACTTTAGTATAATATCTGTAGCTTTGGTGCTAATTTATTAATCTCATATCAAGATGCATAATCTACTTCTTCAATTCTTCAACTCTCATCTTATCTGTTAATTTGCCTTCACCTCAGATACATTCAGCTAGAGGAAATTCTCCCCTAGTTCTTGAAAAGTACTTCTATGAACTGTCTGCATATCCTGTAATTTTCTTTTTTCCAGGATATTATCCAGTCTTTCAGTTTCCTCACCATATCACACTTCTATGCTGGAAAATTGAAATCTTCTTTTGTTTGATGTTTCTCATCATGGGTCCGTGTATGAGGTGAGGAATAAGAGATTTGACTCAGCTTCATTTCAAATAATTGAAGGTTGCCATAATGGAAATTTTTATTACTTATTAAAGAGAGCTACTCTGTCAATTTTTATATTCCTTACAAAGAATATAATTTTATGATCAGTGATATAATGAGCTAATTGCATAAGATGATCTTAATTGTAGGATAATAATATAATCAAGGACCAGAGAACAATATAGAAGGAACAAAAAGGAAGCAATGAATGAAAAGGAAAGCAGATGTTTCAACTCATCTAGATTTTTTTTTTCCTTACATATGCAGTAGCATAATATATTGAGTTCAGTAAATATGCACTAACATGTGTTTACTTGTGAACAAACATCATGGCAAATAATAGCTCCATAAAATTAGCTACAAAAAGATCACTGATCAGGAAAAATAATTTTTTTTTAAGTAACTGATCAGAAAAAATACTTAGCTACGTTATATGAAATCATTCATCTTCCTTTTGTATCCAAAATTGGTAGCAGTATTAATATGTTTGTTTGCTTGCTAGATTTTCATTCACCAACTTTTTTTAAACTGCAATTTTCAGAATTATGGTTCCAGAACAGACACATTTTTTTGTGGTGTTTTTGATGGCCATGGTCCGTATGGTCACATTGTTGCAAAGAGAGTGAGAGATTCACTACCTCAGAAACTAAGTGCCCACTTGGAAGTGAACATGACTGGTGAAAATGTTCTCAAAGAGATCAGCCTTAATACTGCTGGAAGCATGAACTTGGAAGATACTCACTTCATATCTGCTGGTGAAGAATCTAGGGTCTCTGTTGATCTTCAAGAAGCAGAAAAGCATCCTGAGATCTTTCAGATTCTCAAGGATTCATTTCTGAAAGCTTTCAGAGCCATGGACAGGGAACTGAGAGTGCACCCACATATTGATTGCTTCTGTAGCGGGACAACAGCGGTGACTCTGGTTAAGCAGGTTATTCTCTCATAGCAGTTAAAATAGTTAAATTAAATCTGTATTTTGTGATATATTCTTAATGCTTGTGTATCCATTGGCTGCTATTTTAGGGTCAGGATCTTGTCATTGGAAATGTTGGGGACTCCAGAGCAGTATTGGGTATGAGAGACAAAGATCATTCTCTAGTTGCAGTTCAGTTGACTGTGGATCTCAAACCAAGTCTTCCAGGTCTCTCTCTCTCTCTTTCTGCAATAAGTTCTTCTCAACTACTTCTTTCAATCAATGTTGAATACCTAGACACAAGGAATGTATCTCTTATGCATAGACCAAAAGTTTATCTCTATTAAGGGTGCATTGTGGGTTAGGGGATGCTTGGGGAATGATATAAGATGAGAAATCTATGAATAGTAGTGAAATGGTTTGTGAATAGTAATGAAATGGTTTGAATTATGATGTTTTATGGGGTTTTGGGAGATGAGAGAAAATTTTGAATAAAAATATTATAAAGTTAAAATATTGTTAGAATATAACTTTTTAATATTATTTTTGTTTTGGGATTTGGAAAAGCTGAATTTTTTGTGTGTTTGTGTTTGAATGATATTTGGGAAGGAAATGAGACGAGATCACCCCATCTCCCAAACAACCCTACTCTCCTAGATATTGTAGTAATATTGAGCTAAAGCAATTGCAGCTGCCAAGGGGCTTTCATTCTTTTGGATGGGGAGACAGCGGGCTTAAATTCTTTATCCTTTTTTTTTTTTTTTTTTTCTTTTTTATTTTGAAACAATATTTTATTGTGGGAAAGATGTTGGCCTGATCCTTTTCTAAGTTTTTAACTAATCTTAATTAATTGAATTTTTATTTTATTTTTTTCATAAATGAAGGGTAGTTTGGTCATTTAAATTCATATTGAGCGTGCTTTAGAAAACCCATTAGGTTCCATTATATTGCAATCAATTGGATGGTGGGGTGTAAATTGGAAAACAAATGGTAGTTTAGGGTACAGCATTGATGCTCTTGGTAGTCTGGAGTACAATTAGAAAAACGGGTGGTACTTTGGTGGTGCAGAATGACATTTCTCCTATATTATATTTACACATAGGGTCTCATTGACAAAGCTTCTACATAACATATTTCCTTCCTTTCTCACTGCAATATTTCAGAGTCTCCAAATACGTACCATGGGACAGTTAGGTTTAGCTATGGACTAGGCCTTAATTGAATGTTTATCATTCTAAAAACTTGACTTCTCTTATCTGGGTGTGAGAGTAATTCCGAATAGTCAAGTACATTTTCTATAAAATAAGGTTATGGAATTTGGAGTTTGTGTGGAATTAAAATAAGGTTATGCTTTAGTAACAGGAAGTATCCCGGCATGTTATGGAAGAATAAATTATTAAAATGTTTACACACTTGCTCAGTTGACATATATTCCTAAACCTTGTTGCCATGTTTACACATAATTCTTAAATGACATTGTTCACATCTGTCATTTTCTAGCAGTACATGTTTGGTGCAATTGGTAAGGGCAATGAAGTACTTATATTAGGCCTGTCATAACAGATGAAGGAAATAGTAGGCGAAGTAGAATTTGTTAGGAGTAGTGAATGATGTTGATGCATATGGCAAAGATCTATAGAAGGCAAAGAGAAAATTTAGCATTATTGCTTGTGTTGACTACACTAGTGATGTATGTAATGGACCTAATGGCGTAAACTCTTAAATGTGTGAATCAGACCGGTGAGTGGCCTAAAGCTTGGGCTTGGAGCCAGTGGCAGAAAATCCGAAATTCCTTTAATTAGTAAGATATATTAGCTAGTTGGATTGGTGCAGTGGTATTGTGCGGTTGTTTGGCAAGAGAAAAACAGCTGGGACTTGGATGATGACATAGTGTCAATGAATTAAGCAAACTCATTGGCTAATAGATATATTGGTTTTCTAGGTAGCGGACTTCCTTGATGTATAGATTAAGTGTTCCATTTACCTTTATTCATGAATTGGAAATACAAAAGAAACTCTCTTGCAATCCATTGTAGTCTTGCTTGGTTGCTTCTTTTTACTATCACATTTGTTTATCCTCTTTTTCGTTTTTGTCAACTTCTTGCTAAAGTCTTTCTGTTTTTATTTTCCTTTACAGAGGAAGCGGATAGAATCCGGAAGTGCAGAGGGCGTGTTTTTGCTCTTCAGAATGAACCTGAGGTTGCTCGTGTCTGGCTGCCAAATAATAACTCCCCTGGCCTTGCCATGGCTCGTGCATTTGGAGATTTCTGCCTAAAAGATTTTGGTCTGATCTCTGTGCCCGATATATCTCATAGGCACATCACCGAGAAGGATGAATTTATCGTCTTGGCTACAGATGGGGTAAGGATAGCCAACCAAAGGCAGATAACAAAACCATATTGTTTCTTTTTCTGTGTGATATTACTCATTCTGTAGTTGTGAACAAAACTAAGTTTGCTTTACATTTTTTTTTCTGCAGATTTGGGATGTGCTATCAAACGAAGAAGTGGTAGACATTGTTGCATCAGCCCCAGCACGTTCCTCTGCGGCTCGGTTCCTTGTTGAGTCAGCAATTCGAGCTTGGAGATATAGGTATCCAACTTCTAAAACCGATGACTGTGCTGTAGTTTGCCTCTTCCTCGACACAAACAGGACGTCTGCTGCTTCTAATACCATGTTGAAAGAGCAGCTTACTTTTGTGGATCAGGCTGAGGCTTGCAGTGAGAAAGAGGAGCTCTCCAACCCAACAACTTCGGATTGTATAGGAACAATCCAAACTGGCAGTGAAACTCTGGAAAAGGATGCAATGAAAAGGCCTTAAAGCCTAAAGGAGGAAGAAATGCATATAGGCGCTGGAAAAGAGTGGTCTGCTCTAGGATTGTCTTGTGTAAAACACGTTATCGAATCTGCCTAGGTTTGTGCCAAGAAAGGAAGAGAAGGAAGATGACTACCTTTGTCTTTGAAGATGGTGACCTTTTTTCCTTGTTATTGTTTAGTTTTTAATTTTCTACAGAAAGGTAAAAATATTTGTAGGGTCATTGATGTTACATCCGGAGAGGTGGGCCCGGCTATATTAGCGCGTCTGGTTAAAGTTTCCTCCGTCTCTTTTGGGTGGAATTGGAATTTTGTTAAAAATCCATCTATACGCCATTTTTCTTTCAATTTTTTTATAACAATACAATGATTTGTTGGTGATTGTAATGTTGATAATAATTCTGTGGCATCCTCCTTTTAGTGCGACTTGAGTGGTCTGCTGTTCGAGATGCCTTCTTGGATCATGTTCTGATGTAGACATGCAGCATAGCTCATGCCATGTTTTTCTACTCGATGCATTTGCTGGAAAAGATATTTTCTTTCTTGTTTGTGCCTTGAATCAGTCGGCCAAAAAGACACTTTTCAAGTGCAAATTTGATACACAAAACAGATGGAAAGAGCCAATCATACTAATGTGACAGTTGTGGGTGGGGGGTGGGGTTTAAATGAGTGGCAGGAAAGATTGAAAGAGCAAATCGTAAGACATGAAAGGCTGGTGGCAGTAGGAGGCCGTGAGGTTGGTTGGCCTAACATTTCTACGTAATCTACTGTGGCCGAAAAACCTGAGTTCCCTACCACATTCTAATTGTTCTTTCTTCTTGGATTATTGGTCTTTCCCAGCTGGGTATCCATATCAAGTTGACATGAGGGAATTGGGGAAGTTGATTTGCTGCCCCACTATTACTTTTGTATCACTTATTTCCAGCTTTCTGTCAACTGGTTTAGTAGTTGCCCACACCTTCTCTCTGTTACCGACTCCAGGCTCCATCCAGCCCTCTTAACTCCTGAATCATGTCCTCAAAAGATATGCGTGCAATTTATACATACTGATTCTGGCTTGCATGGATCTCACTCGCCATCTTTCCCTTCCCCAGAAAAACAAGCTGCCACCCTTACGGTCTTAAGTAGGGATGTAAACGAGTCAAGCTCAAAGAGTAGTGGGTGGTCAGGACTTATTCATTGAGCTTTGGAAAATGTTAAACTTACAATTGTTTTACAACTGTATTTCAAATGAGGCAATTACACAAAATTAAAATTATTTTTAATAGAGTGGCACAACTACATTGGCTGATTATAAAATAGTTGTAGGTTCTAGTTGAGTAAGAACATGTGCCTAATGTAGGAGACGATGCCATAGATCAGAACCCTCTTGATGGAGAAGAGCCTATACGGGCTATATCCATCAATGAAATAAATTTTGGCGCCGCTGAGAATGACCCTAGACTCTAGTCTCTAGAGAGGGTTAGTCCTATTTTATCTGTACACAAAATATCGTTTTTCAAGGATAAGTTGGGCTACTCTGCTCTACTTGACCGTTAGTTGATTTTCAACTTTTTTTTTTATTCACATTTTTTTAATATATTTAAAAAATAAAAAAATACATCAATATACTTAAAATCACTTCCTTAATCATTAAGTATAAATGAATAAAAAATTTGCTAAGCGGTCAAGTAGAGTGGTACAACTTAGGTGACAAAGTAGTTTTTTACTTTAAGGATATGATCAGTTAAGTTTATTGGGCTGATATTTTTGCTTATGTTGATGTATTGTTACTTCTACACATTGTCTCATTTGAGGAATTAATATGACTCCAATGACTTGGCGATTATCGACAAAGAGACATTGGTCGAGTTTTGTCTCATAAAAGTGAATTTTGCAGCATAATAGAGGGTGGAATACGGCCTGCAGGTTTATAAGCTTCAGAAGACACTCTTCTACTTGAAAACTGAACAGTGCTCTGATTAGGCTCTTTTATGGTCATTAGAGCCCTAGCTAGGTGCCTTGTGTGGATTCTCTAATATCGTAGAAAGAACAGAGATCGTGGAAGTGAACATGCAAAGGAATGCCACTAGAATTGCTGAGGCGACGAAAATACCTACCTATTCCGCCAAAAGGACATATTGGCATAAAATTCAAACAAGTAATTATTTTAAAGAAAAAAAAAATACATATACAAGCCTTTGGGATTCACCCTCCTTACAAATGGATCCGTGTGCATGGTTAAGAAATTTAAAAGCCATTGTCTTGGATAATCATCGGGGACAAATGCCTTATACCCACCATCTCAAGTTATTAACAGAAAGAAAATGCCCAAGTGACGCCTACTCATCATGTCAAGACCAATAAGGTTAGAATGCATTCAACGTATGATGTCTCCAAAAGAAATACTTAAAATTACAAAAAACTGAAAGATAAAATAGAAAAATAAAAACTTTGGAAAGCTAAAACCAAAATATTTGAAATTAGAAAAAAAAAAAAATTGCCTGAAATTTTTATAAAATTTTTAGTATCGGACGGTAACCCGCTCTTTAGAGATGGTACAAGAGAAAATATTCCTTAATGCAAGGTGGCCCATAAGCTTTGCGAACCTACAAGTGGCAGCCACAACCGCATAATCTTCTCCCCCCACAAGGGCAGCCATCTAGGGAAAGAAGACTTTATCATGAATTATTATATTCTTAAGTTGGTGTGCATAGAGCGCACCATCTACATCACTTAAACAATAAATTTAAAAAGAAAAAGAATTTACAAAATTTAAAGTTTAAAATTTATATTTTAAATCAAATTATGTAATGTAAGTACTTTACTAAGTAAACTTTATACACAACTTAATGATAGAAGTTTTCCTCTACTATTCTTTTTTAAATTCTTCTATTTTTTAATTTAATTTCTTATGATATTTTCATTATATTCTTTTTACTTTTTCATTTTGTATGTATTTCTTCAATTTAAAAACATGGTGAAGAGAGAATTCAATCCTTAGTTCTCAGTGAGAAACCAATGTATTGCCAATTCTTGGCTAATTTTTTAGGGAGACTTGTTCAATAAAAAAGTCTTAGACCATTGGTGCAAGTATAAAATTTGGCTAGAATGGTATATTTTGGTCATAACATGGACTTGTAGCTAGATTAGTCTACATTGGACTAGCTATTTTAAAGTTCAAATAATAATAATATATTATATATGTTAATAATATATAATTTTTTTTAATATTTTACAAATACACTTTATATATTAATTAATAACTTTATTAAAAAATAAAATTTTTATTTTTCAACTATTTTTTCCCTCAACCTAATTATTCAATAAATATATTTTGTCAATCATTCACCCAACAATCACATATACAAACATACCAACATTTCTTCTACCCAACATTTACATTTAGAATTGTGGTTGAAGCCAACAAACATGCCAACAACTTATTATACCAACCAGATTAGAAAAAAAAAAAAAAAAAACTTATTATACCAACTAATCACTATCTACAATTCTTGAATGAACTAATTTGTAGCCAACCCTTCTTCTTTTACCAACTTTTTTAGTTGTAACTAATAGTTGATGATCAAACCCTATAAATAGACCCATCCTCTAACTACACTCATAAAAAACCAAACTTTCTTCCTCCAATTCTTCTATTTTTCTTCCCTCAATTTGCTATGAATCCCTCTTCAAATTTTGATAATGATTATTCTGATCATGAGTTGGATATGATGCAAGCAATTGCAATGATATCCGAGGGAACATCTTCTACACCTCGTCGTACTCCTCAACGTCGTAGGTTTATCAGACATAATTCATTCGAAGGTCATCAACGCCTTTGGAATGATTACTTTGCTGAAACACCAATATATTTGCCCTATCTTTTTAGGAGGAGGTTTCGAATGATTATTTTGTCCAAAAGAGAGATGCCAGTGGGAGGCTTGGATTGTTTTCCCTTCAGAAGATGACTACAGCAATTAGGATGCTAGCATATGGGGTCACCGTAAATCTAATGGACGGTACATAAGAATCGGAGAAAGAACCACATGACAAAGCATGAAGAAATTTGTTAAGGCAAATGAAGAAATTTGTTTAGGGAATTGTCTCAATTTTTGGGGGGTGAGTATTTGAGATCTCCAAACAGCAATGATATAGTGAGGTTACTAGATGCCGGACAAAAACGTGGATTCTCAGGTATGTTGGGTAGCATTGATTGTATGCACTAGAAATGGAAGAATTGTCCTACTACATGGAAATGTATGTATTCTGGTCACGTGAATGAACTAACTGTTATTTTGGAAGCTGTTGCATCTTATGATCTTTGGATATGGCATGCTTTTTTTGGTTTGCCTAGGTCGCATAATGATATCAACATACTTGATCGATCTTCTATTTTTTATGCATTGGCCGAAGGTAGTGCTCCTCTATGCAATTATACAATCAGTAGTCATGAATATACAATGTGATATTATCTTACAGATGGTATATATCCTTTACGTGCAACATTAGTGAAAACAATTCCATCTCCTCAGGGAAATAAGAAAAAACACTTTACTGCTTGCCAAGAGTCTACAAAAAAAGATGTGGAGCGTGCATTCGGAGTACTCTAAGGTAGATTTGGAATTGTGTGTGGACCTGCGAGGTTTTTTCATCCTAAAGTACTAAAAGACGTTATGTGTGCATGCATTATCTTACATAATATGATCGTTGAAGAAGAGCGGCATCTATACGGGGCTGAGCAATTCATTTATGAACAAATGGAAGAGACTCCAAATGAACCAATTTCGCGCGATAATATACCTGAATTCATTCTAGTTCATTGCACAACATCATCGAATTAGAGATAGAGGCACTCATAGTCAACTCCAGGCCGACCTTATCGATCATTTATGGAATATTCATGGCCGTACCTAATTTGGATTTCCGTTTAATTTGGAATTTAGAATTTGGAATTCATGTAATTTGTAATTCTATATTCAACTTTAAGCAAAGTTATGACATTGAATTTCTTTCTAGATCATGGAATATCCAGGTTAATGTAGATTTTTATTTCTAGTTCATATCAAAGGTTATTCTAATTGTTTTCTTTTGCAGGTGTATACGAATTTTGATGTAGAAATTTGCTTTTTTTCTAGTTCAATATTAAATGTTATTCTAAATGGAATATCCACATTGATGTAGAAAAGCTAAGTGCTTTTCTTTTACATGATCACCATAAATTTTAATTTATGAAATTGTAAAAAATATTGGACATTTTTACAATAGTTAGAAATCCCTGCTATGTTAGAAATTTGTAAAAAAAAATTAGAAAAATGACTCTAATATTACAAATAGTTAGAAATCCCTGCTATGTTTCGAAATAGTACTAACATCCATAATACTTTGTTTCCATATTCTTCATCATCATATTCTTTCAAAAAATATCTCAACCTTTACTATACTTTTGATAGCTACAAATAACCCAGAAATAACACTAACAAATATAGTGAAGAACTTTAAGCTATTACATTCTTGAGTTGAGTAAGTGCATATAATTTCCACACTTGGGTAATAGAAGAACTGGGACAATACATCCAGTTCATAACATCCATAACATCTAGTTTATTTATTTATTTATTGATAAGTCCATAACATCCAATCCACAAATAGCCAAAATAGTCCACTAATGTACCCCAAAACACACTGCAAATTACCAAAACATTCCATTAATGTACCCCAAACAAGTCCACTAATTACCAAGACAGTCCACTAATTACCAAAACATATTGCAATAGTTACCAATACAGTCCACTAATTACCAAAACAGTCCACTAATATACCCCAAAACAGTCCACTAATTACCACTGTGTGAAACTAATTATCAAAACAGTCCACTAATTACCAAAACATATTGCAATAGTTACCAAAATAGTCCATACCACAGTCCATTAATTTAGCTGCTACCCAGCCACATGTTTATCCAGCCCACATGTAGCTGGGCAGCCACTAAAATTTTTAAAAAATTATGCACTAACAACATTATTTGGTAGACACTTCCATAAGGTGTCAAAGGAGATGTAGATGTACCTCCGTTATGGGACCTCCATTCCTCAAAAATTTTGTGCTGAATATGGCCGAAATATTGTTGCTGCATGACATTCATGCCAGTTAGATCTAACAGCATCATCTTTGCCTCGAACTTCATTTTCTTTAGTTCAAATGTTGCTGATTTTTCTAGGTCTACCTTCAACACAGAATTTCTACGCTCTTGTATGGATGTTGCTCTATCCTCAGTCATTTTAGTTAAGGCAATCTTGATTTCACTATTGTTGCCTTCCATCGACTTTTGTTTCCTCTCCCTTTCTTTCTCAGTTTTTTTGCCTGGAGGTCTCTCAGTAGGAACCTCCATGCCCTCTTCGGCTATGTCAATAAGAACTTCACCAAACACTTTTTCTATTGGCCTTCTCTTCTTACCAACGGTGGAGATGTGTTGCTGCCATTTTGGTTGGTGTCCCAAAAGACACCAGACACCAACAGTGCTCCATTGTGAAATTACACCCTAGCATCTCTTTGTACAACACCTTTGCCTTCTCAATCTACAATGATGAAGAAATATTTGTTAATTCATAAGTAAGTTCATCACAAATTGCATGAAAGAATGGAGGATGGTACATACCTTGTCTTGTTCCATAATGATACATACATTGTCTTGCCGTTGCACCACTCAGGTGCAATGACTCTATTTGTGCTACAAATGCACAAAATTTATTGGTCCATTTTTGAATCGTGGACCACCGATTCATCAAAAAACCCTTAGAATGGTTGGCAATGTTCGATTTTTTATATTCATGATAAAATGTGATAATTCTTTCCCACATTTGAGTGGACTTTTGATCAGTACCCCTTATCGCATCGATGCTAATGTTGAGTCAAGTTGAGACGAGGAAGTTATCCTCTTTAACAGTGAAAGATGCACCTCTTTAATTTTTTTTTTTAAAGATGCCTCTGTTCACCGTCATTAGGGATTACTTGGACAACAACATTACCAAGTTGGGTTGGGGTGCTATTATAACCTCCTCCTCCACTTTGCAATAGAGTAGTGAAGAAGAAGTCATCATCAAAACGTGTGTCCATCTTTGAAAAATATTAAATTTTCAAGGAGTCAGAGAAGTTGGCCAATATTCAAGTCGAATATTAAATTCTCAGCATCATGTTGTTGTATTATATAATATCTCATCATGGAATATTGTAGTATCTTAGCATCATATTGCAGTATCTCAACATCATATTGCATAAACAAAGGAAAATTGAATAATGAAAACCAAAGGAATAAGAAGTACAAGGGTTATTTTGTAATATGAAAATTTGAAACAACAAACGTCCATTCCATAATATATATGATATTATATATTGTCCATAAACAGCCAACATCCATTCAGTGGGGTATCTATCTTGTCCATGTATATATTTATTATATATATATATATGATAATGCACTAAAAATTAGTCAGGTCTGCACAATGACATTATTAAAGAATAAGCAAAGAGATATTCCATAATAGGGTTTGTAGGAGTTGGACAAGACTGCATATAGATGAAGCAAATATATCTTCTTTTCAGTTGGGTTGTTATACTTATCACTGCATTTTAACAAGTAAATGAAATTATTTGCAACTTTACCACTGTAATACAACTCATAGTGATATCAACTATGTAGCAGTAGCCAATGAAAGAAAGGAATAAAGGATCAAGATGACGGCACAGAGAATGCACATAGAAGAGGGAGAGAAGAGCGAGGAAGAGAGACTTATATTGGAGAGAACAAATGAAGACAATGGCAATCGCTGGAGAATACATAAAGAATGTGAACAAATACAAATAACAATTTCTAGGTAGTTTGAAAAGAAATAGAAAAAATAAGCACAAATACTAAACATGGCTGAACACTAGGTAGTTTCAATCTCTTTCACTTTCTTGGGTTTTCTCCGAAATCAATCACAAGATTATCTTAAAAAACTAAATGGGTTTCCTCATTTGAGTTCCTATTTTTCTATCCCACAATTGTAAATACCAACAAAAATCAAAATTATATATTTAAAACATACTAATCATGTATACTGCCCATGTGCACAACTAAAGAAATGAAACAATTTTGTAAGAATCATGTGTAAACAGAAAACAACCACTTCAGATGGTAAAATAAACAAATATATAAAAGAGTTTGGGCAAGAAAGACACCATTGAGCTCACAACAAGATCAATTAAAATCATAAAGGAGCATTAGTAGCAACTACTACTAAAACAATTAACATGCAGTAGCAATTTCCTGGAAAAACCAAACCTATATAATGATTTACAAATTCATGACACAAAAAGTAAGTGGTTCTATCAAAATTTATCCTGCAAAGTTGTATCATACTAGCCATAGATTTGGGGTATATAAGTAAATCTCCTAGTTATTTTTCTATTATTATTATTTATATAATCTTATCAGATTTTACATTATTAATTTTAATAATTACTATTATAATTTTGTTTGAATTTACTAGAGTTTTGTTTTATTATTAATAATTATTACTAGATTTTATCAGATTTTACGTTCCACTAAGTTTTGATTTGAACTTAAATCTTATTTCTTCCTATCCAAACTCGTAGGCATCATCCATATCTCTTGATTTTATAATCTTAATCTATCTTTGTTCTTACCTCTTAGTTGATCATCCTAATGGGAAACCAACTCTAAAGTCTAAAATCCTATAAGCAAACGTTCATTTTCACTCTTTATAAACCCATGAAGACCCTCTGAAATAAACACAAAAAACCTCCAAGCCCGTACACGTAACGCCCGTCCTTGTGGTGAGACTTTTTATAAAATATTTTTATAAAGGACGACGGGAATTACCGTTCGATTTAAAATTTTTTACTTGCATACCTAGTGTGCAAGACTCTACGTTTATAACATAAAATGTGCTTTTAGAATAAAAGAGGTTTACAGCGGAAAACATTATTCTTACAATAAAAGGGTCTCTTGTATGATTAAAACTCATGACTAGACTTCCGTTCTCTTCCCCATGGGCCATGTCCGTCCTGATCATTTACTCCTGTGAGGGGGGGACATGCATAAAAACTAAAATAAGTCGATGACTCGTAAGCATTACTTCATACAGTTAAAATATAACAACATAAATTTTCATTCATGAATTCATCATTCATACATACTATACGTACATGCGTGCGTGCATACATGTGTTCATTTGAAAACATCACTGGACAGGGTTTCTTTTGAAAATGAGCTTTTGAAAACGTTTCTCCCGTCAATGCTTTCATTTCTTAAAAGTTCGTGCGTTCATGCATACATGCGTTCATACATACATCCATACTTTCTTATCATTTTCATAAGCCAGTACACACTGTTACACCCCGTGTGTTGGGGTTAGCGGTCTTCCTTTGGACCCGAACTCCGCCTGTGGCCACGGGTTGGAAATCCCTTTTCAGTCAGGGGACAGTACTGGGTGCATTACCAGTACTACTTACCCGGCATTGCAATCTGTCCATTCATTGGTATCCTTTCCATTCATACATGTGGCCGTTACATATCTTCATACAGTTCATGCTTTCATGTCTTTCTTTGCTTTTCATTCTTCATGTCAGCTCTAAAGAGCTGGAGTTTTCATTCTTTTCTTTTCTTTCATTTAACAGTCCTTTCATGAGAAAACATTCATTTTCATGAGAAAACATCATTTCATGAGAAAAACATCGTTTGGGGCGTAAGCTCGAAAATCGTCTTTCCTTTTTCAGTTCATTTCAGTTCTATGCTTCATTTAACAGTTCGTTCATGGAAAACTTCATTTTAAAACATACATGAGCTTAAACGTCAGCTTTCATGGCATCCATAAGCGTCACCTTAAATGTCGTCTTTTACGGCATCCATGAGCATCACCTCATGGCACACATGAAAGCGTCGGTTCGTAGGATCCATAAAAGCGTCCGTTTTCATGTCTTTCGTGCATGCAGTTCATGAATTTTCTCAGAAAATACGTACAATAGATACAGCGTATAATTATCCATTCACATGCATACAATTAATACTTTCATTGTGTAAAAAGGGGCTGCCAAGGAGGGCCGTACATACGTATACTTTTGAACACTTAGCATTTTCTTTCGTAAAACGTCTTTCGTGTCTTTTCGTAAAGTATCATGAGGAAAAGTGTTTTGTTTCGTTTCTTTATATTTTAGAAGACTCTAGAAGAGTATGAAAGTAACACTTACCTAGACTCCATGCTACTTGCATATCATGCAGTCCATTCATGTGCGTGTCAAATGGCAACTTACATGCATACACATAACCTTAACGTCATTCTCTATCTAATTCATAAGCAACTTGAACTAGAAATAGAACTACACATCACTTGGAACACTCTCCTTCTATCTCATGCTCTTACGTGCCCTTTACTATGTTAAACCCTTCGGGGACCACTTACGGTCACCACATCTTCCAACTCAAGGTCTTGCCTCGAGTGCTCATCTACTAAAGTGAACCCATGATTCACCTTAGGATTAAGACACTAAGACATTCGTCTTACTCTTCTTACTAACCACATTCGACGCATGATTCCGACCAATGGAATCACGCATCCCAATCCTAACAATACACCCGTCACTACCTTCATGCACCTTAAGCCCACACTAAATTCTCATTCTCATCCATACAAGCCACACGGCTCTAAGCCAACTCTGAGGCTTAAGCACTGTGTAACTGTGCTAAGGACAGATTATCCATTACATATAGTGAATCCGTCTAGCACATGTGTATCACCAGATTACACATGTACCTTACCCCTTTATCACCTAAGATCAACATATAACATGTTGATCACCTGCTCGTACGGACAAGGGTCATACTTCGATACCAACCTTCTCTTAACCCGGCTAGCATGACCCTTCATGCTACCCGTCCCTTTTGATAGTTCATCTCAACACTTAATATAACAAGACTTCATTCACCACTACGCCTTATGTCACGTCCTATAGCTCGAGACTACACCCGAGCTACACCATGACCTTGTCACGTCACCTGACATCCCGCTACGTCATTCTTACATCAACCATTAACTCGTCATGGGTACGGTTCCTCACATACTCCTGTCACATCGTGACATCTCGTCACGTTCCTGCTACAGCATTTCTACACTAACTCCTTACCCATCACAAGCACGACTGTCAGTAACCACGTCACTTCATGACGTTGCCCAATCATGCTTCCACTGCGTACTCTTACACTTATTTTGCTACTTCACGCATACTCCTAGCCATAAGTCTATCACGGTGACACTTGCCACCTCAGACTACAGACTACGCCATAACTACTTCAGGACATTGTTCCATAGTTCCTAACATTATTCATCATATTCCATGCCCATCAATCACACAACCATCCTTATCTTTGTGACACGCCACAAGGAGTGTCGCTGCCTCGTGGAGTACACTCCACATATACTCCATTTTCACATGCTACGACCATCACCATTATGGCATAAGCGCCACATGGTGCATTGCTCCACTACATGGAGTACACTTCTCGTGTACTCCCTTCACACACGTTACGGCACATCACCATTATGGCATACCCACCATATGGTGCATCACTCTATCACATGGAGTACACTCCGCGTATACTCCCTTCATACACACTATGCCACATCACCATTATGGCATACCCGCCATATGATGCATCACTCCACCACATGGAGTACACTCTTCGTGTACTCCCTTCATACACACTATGCCACATCACCATTATGGCATACCCGCCATATGATGCATCACTCCACCACATGGAGTACACTCCTCGTGTACTTCCTTCATACACACTTCCTATATCACCATTATGGCATAATCGCCATATGGTGCATCACTCCACCACATGGAGTACACTTCTCGTGTACTCCCTTCATACATATTATACCACATCATCATTATGGTATACCCCGTCATATGGTGCATCACTCCATCACATGGAGTACATTTCACGTGTACTCCCTTCACACGCACTACGTCACATCACCATTATGGCATACCCGCCATATGGTGCATCACTCCACCACATAGAATACACTTCACATGTACTCCCTTCACACACGTCACGCCACACAGAGTACACTCCACGTGTACTCTTCTCATTCCACAATATGCCAGAAGGGTATATTTTACATATACTCTCCTTATCCTACACTACGTCACACATAGAGTACACTCAGCGTATACTGTTCCTATTCCACATGCTACATTACCAATACATCATATACTCCACGACCACACTACACAACACAGTCCACAACACTTCACAGCACACTTCTCAACTACGCCCAACACTTCATAGCGCTCTACACAGATATGCCTAACACTTCACTACACAGCACATCACAATACAGCTAACTCCACAATACTAACAGCACAATCCACAACCTAATCAACTAATCAATCAGCTAACATAAATAACGAGGGATAGAGGGTTATACCATCGACGGGATAACCCGTGCGTTGCTCACTGATTGTCACAGCCGATGATGCCGGAAAGGTCGTACGTGGCGGCTAACCCACGTACGGTGACTGTTTGGGCATTTAGATAGCTAAGTGTGGTCTTGGAATGGCTCGTAATGGCCTTGTAATGGTGGCAAGAAGCGTAACACGGTGGATCTAGCCTTACAGTGGCGGTCAGCCACGCGCAGTGGTTGTCTATCATGTGCAGTGGCTACCTTGGCTATTGGAGGTGGCCAGAGGTGCGGGTCTAAGCTTAGGAGGGTCAGGTCATGGCCCTGGAGTGGTGGTGTCATGGTGGTGCCGAGGTGGCTCTTGTCGGACACACGGCAGCTCGTGGAGGAGCTAAGGCCGTGGGTCTCCAATAGGGAAAATCGGAGGGGGGCTTGGCTGGTCATGGTTGGCCGTGGAAGAGCGGAGGGAGGTGCGGTGGAACTCAGGGTGGTGTCGAGGTGGCGCCATGATGGCCTACGGTGGCGAATCGAAGACGTGAAGGAGGGAGGGTCCGTGAGAGAGTGTGTGCATGCATAGGTGGCAGATCGGGTCCATGGGTGGTCGGGATATGTTGGTGGGCTAGAGGAGGCTGGAGATGGTGGTCATACGCCGTGGGTGGCGGCGTACGGTGGTGGAGGGAGGAGAACCCGTGCGTTGGAGAGGGGAGAAGCCTGTGCGGTGGAGGGAGGCTATGGGCCTCGGGTCACTTGGAGGAGGAGGGGGGAGGGATGGGGAAGCGCATGGAGGCGCTTGGTGGCTGTGGGTGGCCGCACACGGCTGCACAAGGAGGGAAAATGGGTTAAAACCCATTTCGGCTACTTATCGTTAAAAGAGAGGGAGGGTTGCACGATGGAGGCTAGCTTCGGTGGAGGGTGATGGCCGATGGAAGGAGAAGTTGCCATGGAGGTGGTGGCGCCGGAGGACGGCGTATGGCGGCGCAGCAACAAGAAGCCCATTCAGGCTGTGCACTGCTGAGAGAGAGGAAGAGAGAGCGTGAGAGAGGGAGACCGGCATGGGGGGACTCGCAGGAGTGACAGGGAGCTGGTGGTGGCAGCGGTGAGGCCAGGGGGCGCACGGCCGCATCGGGCTATGCAGTGGAGGGATCGGGCATGGGGGAGTGTCGTGAAGTGCAAGCTGAAGGAGAGAGAGAGAGCTGGGGGAAAAGTGAGGGAGAAGGAAGAGGGGTCTGGGTATTTAACCCAGTCCCTTCGTCTTGGGATCTTCAAAACGATCTAACGATGAAAGATTAAAATACTGATTTGAAAATGCGTAAATTTTAACTTAATTAAAAGCACTTAGAGGAATTAATGTAGAATATTATTTAAACTAACTTTAGTTTATAAAATAATATTCCTTCATCATTAATATAAATGATGAAGTCTTATTTAATATATTTAAAAGGATAAAACCATTTAATTAATTAAAGCTTTCAACATAATTTAAATCTCATAATATTTTAAATAACTGGAATCATTTTAATAATAATATTAAAATGATTTCCAACAATTATAATATTTTTAGAGCTCTTCAAATTTAAAATCAAATTTAGTTCAATAACATTGGAAATACTCCTTATAAATATTTTCAGTACATTTAAAACACTAGGTGTGCCTTAGAAGTCACATAATATCTTTTAAAACACACCATCAAGGTTCAGCATGCATGACAAGGCTTGCAGTCGTTCGGGGGAAGGATGGACTGTTGCATAATCCCGTCCTCGGATTTGCTTACGTCAGAAAGAAAAACGTACATAAGAAGGAATGAGCGGGGTATTACAGTACGTCTCTCAGTGTTTTAGTTGTAAGTATCCTAATGGAAGATCAACTTTCACGTCAAGCCCTACTACAAATCCTCTCTTCCTCCTCACATTATTCCCATCAACAAACCCACGATACCCCATGGCCAGAACCTCCAATGGAAATCAAATTTTTCGCCCACACTTCAAACTAGAGTTACACAGAAAAGAAACAAAGAAAACACTTCCCTTCAAGTTGCAAATCATGAGCCTTGTTCTCCAGCAGCCATTGCAGCCTCCCTCTCAGCAATCAGTACCACCACAGAAAGCGTCGCCTCAGCCTCTTCCTCCCTCTCATGCTTTCCCGCCGCAATCACCACCCTTCTCTCTCTCCCTCTTGTTTCGGCATAACAGAACTCCCTCTCTCCTCCTCTCAGCATTGTACCACCACTGCCCAGAACACGCCAACGCCCCCTCGAGGAAGATGGAACCACCCTTAGCCACAGAACACGCCGACCTCCATAATCACATCCACTCCATCCCAGAAACCAATCGCGTCGCCACCTTCCTCTCTTGGCATCGAGCCTCCCTGTCCAAGGAAACCAGTCGTGTCACCAATCACCTCCAGCCACCTAGAGCTGCCACGCATCATCTCCTCCCTCTCGGTAAGCTCTGCCATAAGCCTTTCTCCCACTCCCCCAAGCCTCTGTTTTCTCTTCATGATATAAGTTGGTTTTTTTTTTAGTTTCAGTTACTGCAAGTGTTAAATAGGATTTCAAAGATTGCCCTTGACCCTTGATGAGTAAACCCCGAGCCCTTTATTTTATGTACTACCTGTAGGATTTTAATGGGCCTTGGGCCTTGGGCCTTAAGCCCATCCAGCCAAGAGCTTCTGATTTCCTCATGTGCGCTTTGAGTATTTTATTTGTTGTTGGGATGGGCTTAATATTTTAAAGATGAGTTTTTACTTAAATAAATATATTAGTTATAGACTTATTTTATAAGAAAGTGTTTAAAGAATTTGAAATATATTTTAAAGTATACTATTGAGCTTAATATTTTAGTTAATATTTCTTTTGTCTATTTAATAGGATTTCCTAATAAAATTATTATGTTATACTTTAAAAAGAAAATAAATAAATATGTTAAGAATATTTAAATGATATTATTATTTATTTGATTTCTTGTTCAATTATGTTAATTATAAGAAATGAAACCTTTTTAAGAATTGAGATTTTTATGACTTATTTTTAATAGAATTGATTATATCTCAAAGTATTATACTAAATTATATTTTGAAAGTAAGAATATGCTATTAGGATTGTAAATAATTTAATATATCAATATTCATTGATTTTTTGTGATAAACAGAATATTTATTTGATTATGTTCTATGATGTGATTTAATTAAGTAGAATACTACATATTGTTCCTTGACAGATTCAGTGATAGTTAATACTACACATAGGTGGCGAGCTATGAAGTGAAATTCAGAAAGCAGTACAACAAGGTAAGTAATTTGATCATAAATTAGGATCATCACAGTTTAGCTTATATATAAGTATTATTCAAGACAGTTCATTGACAACCATTATTTATGAACCACTCATGTCATATGCAAACATATCATCCAGCATAGCATACGATCATGTCATTCCGTATCATGTTCAAATTCAGAAATTATAATTATGTATGTATTATGCCATGCATCTTATGTGTATAAGACAGGTAAATTATCTTAAGTTCAAGTGCAAGATAAGATCAGATCAGTTAATCAGATGGCCATTCAGATATATGGTACTAATGCAGTTCAGTTCCAGGGTGGATGTACAAGCCACAGACTCAAGTGTAGTCCACCATAGTATACCAAAATACTATTAGTGGCTCCCCTCGCGGCTGCGGGACGTGGGTCCGGTGCACAACCTTGCACACAGGGTTAAGTGTGTTGGCCAGTCAGATCAATCAGTTAAATAAGATAAATCAGTTAGATCAGTCAGTTAATTCAGATAAATTAGTCATGCATAGCATAATCATCAGTATGAACAATCATGAATTTAAACTCTTAGCTTGAATACTTTTATGAAAACCTTATGTTTGTTATGTTTACGTTGTGATGGATTTCTTGCTAAGTCTTCGACTCATTTTAGATTGTTTTCATGTTTTTAACCACCCAGGTGATGATGATGATGAATACGAGCAGGTAGGCTAGGATTAGGAGCAGTTGATTTAGTTTCAGACTTTCTAGAATAAAATTTACTTTTATGACGTAAATTTATTCAGTTTATTCATTTAATGTTTTTGGAAAACATTTTATTAGATATTTTTCTACAAAATAAATCCTAAAGTTCACTTATTAAATATGAGATCTCTTGTCGAGTTTATTTTATGAAAAACACGTGACACTCCTAACTTACAGGAAGGGGGTGTTATAAAAGTACAATACATAGCAAGTGCCCAGCCATTATAGCAAACATGGAAGAAATATTGTTATCTATAGGCTACTCCCACCCACTAACTAGTATTAAAACAAACAAAATGCATTTCTTCAAACACCTATCTTACATTAAATTTATTTACGCCTTTATAGATGGATAAATAAGCTATCTATAGTGCAAGAGGAAAAAATTTAATTTTCTTGAAAACCATATGCTAAAGAATCTAAATTAGCCGAGGAAGAGTACCATACATAGCATCATATTTCACTATCCATGCACATACACTCTTCAAACTACTGCCTCACACACTCTTAAGACTACTGCCTAAGTGATGAAAACCAAGTTGGGCCTACTCTTAAAGATCATTTGCAAATTCCAGATGGGCCAATTACAAGATCAAGGGCCAAGAAGATTAAGGAAGCAATGTACGGATTGGTGCAATCCACTTGGGATGAAGCTAGCAAGAGCCCAACACACAAGATGGGCTTGAAAGAAGGAGAACCAGCTTTGATCCACTTGATTCAAGCTGTGGAAGACATGACTTAGAGATAGGGCCTATTGTTATTGGAGACTTCCAATTTGGTTAAATGATTTATTTTTTTAGTTTAGAATAAGTGGGCTTGAAGAAGCCTGGCCCACACGTCTTATTTTCAATGAACTAGGGTTTTCAAGAAGGTCTTGTATTTTGGCCAAGGGCTTATTTGAAAAGTTACTTTTTAGGAATTAGGGTTTTAAGAGGTACTGTAGCGTTACTGTAGCCGCGGAAACCACGCGTACTATAGCGCGACACTGTTCATCAGGGGCATTTTGGGTAAAAAGGGGCTTTATTTTGGCTAGGGTTTTAATTATGTTTAGTTTAAATACTCCTTATAGCCTCATTTGAAGGTTAGACAATATTGAATGTTATTTGTGAGTTGAGTTTTCTCCTCTTGTTCTTGATTGAACTCTTGAACTTATCAAAGGTAAATCACAACATTTGTGGCGTTCCTCCTTTGTAATCTAGGTTCTTGAGACGGGTTCTTCAACGGGTCTAGATTTTGATATAAAATCTAGGTTCTTGAAACGAGTTCTCATCGGGTCTAATTTTCCATCCATTGACTTGAATTTGGCTTTCTTGGGGAGTTTTCAAATTGATTGTGGGTTCAAGGGATTTCATTCCCGCGGGTTCATATCATTTGGTATTCAGAGCAAGGTTTCCAATCAGATCTGATTCTATCTTTTATTTCTTGCATATTTCATTCTAGGGTTTCATTACTCTAGGATTGCTTACAAAAAAAATAGTGGCTGTTGTATTTCTTCACTATTGTTAGGGTTTCTGAATCTCATTGTTCTAGGGTTTGTGTTAGCTAAAATCTCTTGCTCTAGGGGCTGACATATAGCACTTGTGTTTGGGTTTTTGAGTTATTGTTAGGGTTTTCTTAATTGCTTATTCTTGATTGTGATCAAATCAATTGGTGAAAAAAAAAATTCGCCCGGGAAAAAAAAAAAAAATCGTCGAGACAAAAAAAAAAAAAAAAAAAAAAAAGAGAGAGAGAAGAAAACTGAAATTTCTCTTGAGCCTTATCTTCAAAGGGGCTGCATACATTATTCTAGTTGATATCTTGTCTCATAGTTACTGTTTCATTCGTATAATTTCTTAGATTCACGTGTCATTTTTTTTTATTCCTTCCGTCTTACTCTTGTTCTTGTTTCATGGACCTAATTACTAGTTGGGATAAAACATGGTTGCTTTGTCTTGATTGAGTTCAATTAGTTCTTAAAGAACTTGAATGGGAAAACTCTTGAGGTAAAAGGCAAGAGAGTGTGAGATTATTATCGGGAAAAAATCAATTAAGAGTGAAATACAAGTGGAGTGCCATTATTCGAGCGTAAACACGTAAGGTAGTGTGTGAGGTTTACTTTTTTTTGCCACTAACATTCTTTTGTGCAGCACCTTATAATGTCTCAGCGGAGTAGCGCATCACCAAGGGGGAGAGCAGATAACTCATCCTATGTATTGCAAGCCATGCAACAACAGTTTGAGCCGTTGAACTTTGTGTTGGGTGAAGTGAGAGATAGGATGGATCATCAAGAAGCAGCGATTAGAAATCTGCAAGGTGGGAGAGATAGGAGGCGACGTGAGCATAGAGTTGAAAATGAGTATGAGAATGAGGGAGATGGTGAGGATGAGGAAGACTTAGCATCTGAAGTTGGGTCGGGTAGATATGGAAGAGTTAGGCGTGAAAGACGACTTGAGGGGAATCTCAGGGGTAGGGATGGTGTAGATAGAGACCTTGGGAGCATCAAAATGAAAATACCATCTTTCCAAAGTAGAGCTGACCTTGAGGTTTATCTAGAGTGGGAGAAAAAAATAGAGTTGGTGTTTGATTGCCATAATTACTCTGAGGAGAAGAAAGTAAAGTTGGAGGTAATTGAGTTCACTGATTATGCTATTTATTTGGTGGGATGAATTAGTGACCAATAGGAGGAGGAATTATGAGAGACCAGTAGAGACATGGGGAGAGTTGAAAGCTCTCATGAGGCAGAGATTTGTACCTAGCCATTACTATAGAGACCATTACCAGAAATTACAAAATCTTACACAGGGGTCTAGGAGTGTGGAGGATTACCATAAGGAGATGGAGGTGGCAATGATTCGGGCTAATGTAGAGGAGGACCGGGAGGCCACCATGGCTAGATTTTTGAGTGGTTTGAATAGGGACATAGCCAATGTAATTGAATTGCAGCATTATGTAGAGATAGAAGACATGGTACACATGGCAATGAAGGTGGAGAGGCAGTTAAAGAGAAAAGGGACAGCAAGGTACACTTCGGTTTCTAGCACTACTTGGAAATCAAAGTGGGATAGGAATGATACAGCTGAAGCAAAAAGAAAGACCGAACCACCTAAGCGAAAAGATGAGGGAACTAGCAACAAACCCAAGGTAGAATCCCAACCTTCACGGAATAGAGATAGTAAATGTTTTAAGTGTTTGGGTTCAGGGCACATTGCTTCTCAATGTCCAAATAGGAGGGTGATGATTATGCGTGACAATGGGGAGGTGATGACTGAGAGTGAGGATGATAGTGATGAGATGCCCGAGTTGGTTGATGCTAGTGATGATGATGGAGTGGTATACCCCGTGACCGGTGAGTCTCTTGTTGCCAGGCGTGCTCTCAATGCACACATTAAGGTGGATGATATAGAGCAACAGAGAGAGAACATTTTTCATACTAGATGCCATGTCAACAATAAGGTATGTAGTATGATCATTGATGGGGGAAGTTGTACTAATGTGGCTAGCACTACTTTAGGTGAGAAATTGAATTTACCAACCTTAAAACACTCTAGACCATACAAATTGCAGTGGTTGAATGATTGTGGAGAGGTTAGGGTGGACAAACAAGTGTTAGTTACTTTTTCTATTGGAAAGTATCAGGATGAGGTGCTTTGTGATGTTGTGCCTATGCATGCTGGCCATATTTTGTTGGGGAGGCGGTGGCAGTATGATAGGAGGGTGACACATGATAGTTTCAAGAACACGTACAGCTTTGAGAAGGAGGGCAAAACAATCAAGCTTGCTCCTTTAACTCCAAGTCAGGTCTATGAGGACAAACTGAAATTGAAAAGTGAGGTTACTCAAAAAAGAAAGAGTAAAAATGAGAGTGATCAAAAGAGAAAGAGTGAAAATGAGAGTGATAAAAAAAGAAAGAGTGAAAAAGTGATTGAGCAAAAAAAAAAAGAGTGAGAGTGCAAATGAGCATAAAAGAAAGAGTGAAAAAGAAAGTAGAGAGGTGGCTGAGAGTAAAGAAAAAAGAGTGGAGCCACGAGAGAAAAAAGAAAGAGAGTCTGCAGAGAAAAAAGGAAGGGCAAAAGTGAGTTTCTATGCAAGAGAGAGTGAGGTTAAGAGAGCTTTCTTCGCAGACCGCCCTATGATTTTTATTGTCTATAAAGAGTCCTATCTTACTCTTGATGAAACTAACCAGTCTCTACCTAGTTTGGCTGTTTCTTTGTTGCAAGAGTTTGAGGATGTATTTCCGGAGGAGATGCCAAATGAGTTGGCACCCATTAGAGGCATTGAGCACCAGATTGATTTTGTGCCCGGGGCTGCCATTCCAAACCGACCAGCCTATAGGAGTAATCCAAAGGAGACAAAGGAGCTTCAAAGGCAAGTTGAGGATTTGATGGGCAAGGGGTACGTGAGGGAGAGCATGAGCCCTTGTGCAGTACCAGTGCTACTAGTGCCAAAGAAGGATGGGACGTGGAGGATGTACGTTGATTGCAGGGCGGTCAACAATATCACGGTAAAGTATCGCCATCCTATTCCTAGATTGGATGATATGCTTGATGAATTGCATGGCTCATGTATTTTCAGTAAAATTGATCTTAAAAGTGGGTACCATCAAATTAGGATGAAAGAGGGTGATGAATGGAAAACTGCTTTTAAGACTAAGTATCGGCTTTATGAATGGTTGGTTATGCCATTTGGACTTACAAATGCACCCAGTACTTTCATGAGATTAATGAACCATGTCCTACGTGCATTCATAGGCAAGTTTGTGGTTGTGTACTTTGATGATATCTTAGTGTACAGCAAGGACATAAATGAACATATTGAGCATTTGAGATATGTGTTTGATGTGTTGAGATGTGAAAAGTTATATGCTAATTTCAAGAAATGTGCCTTTTGCATGGAAAAAGTTGTTTTTCTTGGTTATGTTGTTAGCACAAAAGATATCGAGGTGGATGAAGAGAAAGTCAAGGCCATCAAGGAATGGCCAACGCCAAAAAGCATCACTGAGATAAGAAGCTTTCATGGCTTAGCGAGCTTTTATCGGCGTTTTGTTAAAGACTTTAGCACTATTGCTGCACCACTCACTGAGGTAATTAAAAAGAATGTTGGGTTTCAATGGGAGGCTAATCAAGAGAATGCTTTTGCCATTATTAAAGAAAGGTTGTGCTCTTCACCTGTGCTAGCATTACCTGATTTTAACAAAGCTTTTGAGATTGAATGTGATGCCTCAGGAATAGAGATTGAAGCCGTTTTGATGCAGGATAGGCGACCCATAGCCTTCTTCAGTTAAAAGCTAAGTGGGGCATCCCTGAAGTACCCTACTTATGACAAAGAGCTTTATGCTCTTGTTCGTGCATTAGAGACTTGACAGCACTACCTATGGCCAAGGGAATTTGTAATCCACACCGATCATGAATCATTGAAGCATCTCAAGGGTCAAGGTAAGTTGAATAAAAGGCATGCTAGATGGATGAAATACATTGAGACATTTCCCTATGTCATCCGTTACAAGCAAGGTAAGGAGAACATTGTTGCTGATGCTCTATCCCGGAGGTATGTACTTCTTACTTCTATGAGTGCTAAAATGCTTGGGTTTGAATATGTGAAAGAAATGTATGCCGATGACGCTGACTTTTCTGATGTGTATATGGCATGTGATAAAGCGGCATTTGGTAAGTTTTACAAGTATGATGGTTATTTATTTAAGGAAAGCAAACTTTGTGTGCCAAGTTGTTCTATGCGTGAGTTATTGGTGCGTGAGGCACATGGTGGGGGATTAATGGGACACTTTGGTGTCAAGAAAACTTTGGACATTTTGCATGAACATTTCTTTTGGTCTAAGATGAAGAGAGATGTTAATCGTATTTGTGGAAGGTGCATTACATGTAGAAAGGTCAAATCTAAGGTTTTGCCACATGGGTTGTATACACCCTTACCCGTTCCTAGTGAGCCATGGGTAGACATATCTATGGACTTTGTTTTGGGGCTGCTTAGGACAAAAAGGGGTAGAGATTCTATTTTTGTGGTTGTGGATAGATTTAGTAAGATGGCATATTTCATTCCATGCCATAAAACAGATGATGCCACAAACATAACTGACTTGTTTTTTAGAGAGATAGTGCGACTCCATGGTGTACCTAGGAGTATTGTTTCTGATAGGGATGTTAAATTCCATAGCTACTTTTGGAAGGTGTTGTGGGGGAAATTGGGTACTAAGCTCTTATTTTCCACTACTTGTCATCCACAGACTGATGGTCAGACTGAAGTAGTTAATAGGACTTTAACTCAGCTTTTACGCACTGTTGTTCAGAAGAATTTAAAAACTTGGGAGGATTGTCTGCCATTTATAGAGTTTGCATATAATCGGACCATGCATACTACTACTTCATATTCTCCTTTTGAAATTGTTTATGGATTTAATCCGCTTACTCCTTTGGATTTGATGCCTTTACCTGTTGATGGCAGGAGTAGCTTGGATGGACAAAAGAAGGCAGAGTTGGTGAAGTCACTTCATGAGAGGGTACGACTTCAAATTGCCCAAAAGAATGAAAGGGTTGCTTCCCAAGCCAATAAAGGGCGAAGGCGTGTCATCTTTGAACCGGGAGATTGGGTTTGGGTTCACATGCGCAAAGAAAGATTCCCAGCCCAAAGAAGGACGAAGTTGCATCCTCGAGGAGATGGACCTTTCCAAGTTCTTGAGAAAATTAATGACAACGCATATAAAGTGGATCTTCCAGGTGAGTATAATGTTTCTGCTACTTTCAATGTTTCTGATCTTTCTCATTTTGATGTAGGTGAAGATTCGAGGTCGAATCCTTTTGAGGAGAGGGGGAATGATGAAAACCAAGTTGGGCCTACTCTTAAAGATCATTTGCAAATTCCAGATGGGCCAATTACAAGATCAAGGGCCAAGAAGATCAAGGAAGCAATGCACAGATTGGTGCAATCCACTTGAGATGAAGCTAGCAAGAGCCCAACACACAAGATGGGCTTGAAAGAAGGAGAACCAGCTTTGATCCACTTGATTCAAGCTGTGGAAGACATGACTTAGAGATAGGGCCTATTGTTATTGGAGACTTCCAATTTGGTTAAATGATTTATTTTTTTAGTTTAGAATAAGTGGGCTTGAAGATGCCTGGCCCACACGTCTTATTTTCAATGAACTAGGGTTTTCAAGAAGGCCTTGTATTTTGGCCAAGGGCTTATTTGGAAAGTTACTTTTTAGGAATTAGGGTTTTAAGAGGTACTGTAGCGTTACTGTAGCCGCGGGGCTTTATTTTGGCTAGGGTTTTAATTATGTTGAGTTTAAATACTCCTTGTAGCCTCATTTGAAGGTTAGACAATATTGAATATTATTTGTGAGTTGAGTTTTCTCCTCTTGTTCTTGATTGAACTCTTGAACTTATCAAAGGCAAATCACAACCTTTGTGGCGTTCTCCTTTGTAATCTAGGTTCTTGAGACGGGTTCTTCAACGGGTCTAGATTTTGATATAATCTAGGTTCTTGAAACGAGTTCTCATCGGGTCTAGTTTTCCATCCATTAACTTGAATTTGGCTTTCTTGGAGAGTTTTCAAATTGATTGTGGGTTCAAGGGATTTCATTCCCGCGGGTTCATATCACTAAGACTAATCACAATCATAGAATACCAATCACAGAAATTTCAATCACAGAATACCAATCAATGCCTTTTAATAACCAACAACATTGCACAAACTTTTAATCTAATTAATAAAACCCTCATAAATCTCCAGCAATCACAGCTATATATACATTCCCCAAACAAATATTGTATAAAATGCAGAGAAAAATAGATTTTCCATACCTAAACCCAAACGTGGGGATCGATTGGTTTCACGAGCGTGCCACACGGTCTAGTGATGAAAATCGCCTCCAACTATGGTATTCTAAAACCCAAAAATTTCCTCATGTGAAAGCAAAGAAATGAGGAAGAGAAATTTGAGTGTGTTTGCATTTAAACAATCAGGGATGTGAGACCCTCACAGTGTGCGTGAGTAAGATAGAGAGTGATTGAGAAAACTTACCTCTAGTTGACACTTCCAGTGAGGAGAAGGCGGAGAAGACCTGCTATGTTTCGGGAGAAAGAAAGAAAAGGGCAAAGAAGATAAGAGAGTTTCGGGAGAAAGAAAGAAAGAAAAGGGCGAAGTTTCGGGAGAAAGAAGGAAAAGGGCGAAGAAGAAAAGAAAAGAAGGGAGTTTCGGGAGAAAAAAAGAAAAGAAAGATGAAATTGAGGGTTTTGGGATGAAGACAGAGAAAGACCGAAGGAAAGAGTGAGTAGGAGGTAACGAAATAATAAAATAAGAATTTGGTCCGTGTACAGTTCCTCGCCAAGTCTGGCGAGGAGCTAAGAATTATTGTAGCATAAATCTCAAACTTAGGAAGTTTAGCTAGGTCAATGCAGTGTTTTTTTCTCACATTTCCTTTTAAGTTGGACTTGCATTGGCAAATGGGTAGACCATTGCCAATACAAGTCTATAATTTGACTATATGCAAAAAAAAAAAAAAAAAAAAAAATCTACATTGGACTAGCTAAAAGTCCAAAACTCAAGACTTGAGCTATAGTAAATTAAGGGAGCTCTCCAATATTGGTGAGATACTGTTCACAGGCCATCAGATTATTTTATAGTTTTCATCAACCTCCCCTTTCTCTTTTCCTCGTTCTTTTCTCTCTCTTCAGACCCGCAAGCTTCCTCTCCCTCGTCTCTCCCTTGTTCGTCCCTCTTCTCTCCCTCGATGGTCTTCTTCCCTGTTCTCTTCCAGGCCAACCGATAAGTCTCACTTCCTTGCTATTCTCTCCCTCTTCTCTGTTCATTTTCTCTAAGTCTCTCATCTCCCTTTTCTCTTAGTATTTTCTCCGATTTTGTCTCGTGCTCCCTCCCATTTTCTTTTCCTTTCTTTCCTTCCAAGCAAACTAAAACCACTGGATCTACGCCTTTGAATTTTCCCGTCCAACGAGCTTTTGTTGATGCTTGGAGACTTCTGGTTCGATCGGTATAGTTTTCTTCATCTGATTTGCTTTTCTCGGCAACATTTTTTTTTCAGTTTGATATATTTGGTGGGTTTTTCGTTCTGAGTTTTTATTGTGTAAAAATTTTAGTTCAATTTTTAATTTTTATGTTATGGTTGGATTTGCTTGGCTGGACTTTTGGCTGGTATGGATCTATGAGTCTTTATGATTAGTTTCTTCTTTTCTTTTTTAGGAGTTTCTGATTAGGAATTTTGGGTTGGATTTGATTGCTTTGATAATAAGGTTGTTGGTCTTTTTACCGTCCCAAATTCTTACGCCCCATTTCCAGATAAATTTGGCTTTTTCTAATGTAGAATTTGGATTTGAGATCAATGGAACTCAGCAGACAAAACTCTTCCTTTCTCTACAACGTGCTCAGTCTCTGCTCTTACTTGCTAGGACCATCTTAACCCTCTTCACATGTAATGTCGTCAATTAATGTAATACCGGTGATTCTGAATGTTGGTTCTGCATGGTTTAATTGCTGGGTTTTGTTCTTTTACAGTGAGGTGGAGGTGCTCTGGGGTTCACCCAGATGACCATCCAGTCAAATCAGAGCTTATACGTATTCTCATACTCTGGATTTGTGTTTGATTATTTGCTTCAGCATATGATAATTTGTATATTTGTATTTGATGTTAGAGTATGGTTATCATAATGCTCTGGTTTCTCTATTGGTCTATACATTTGGGATATAAAGGGCTCATTATTTGCACTTGTATAATTTGCTTTTTGGATTTGATTGTTTGATTCAAACTATTTTGAACTTTTGACGTTAGGTCTTGCTAAACTGTTTTTTCCCTGCCCATGTGATGTAGGAAAGATAAGCTTGTATCAGGAAAAACTAGAGAGATTCATAGACTTGAGTAAAGGTATATTTGTCTCTTTGAAATTTTGACATTTGTTATAAATTTCTCATCTTAAAATGTCATCGTGAATGGTGCTGCAAGTGCAAGGGCACTTCTAATCTTACTATAAAGATTTTACTTTATTTTAAGATGAAAGTGATTGGGCTGGGTCACTTAATATGCAGAGCATACTATCATATGCTCAAATTTGATTTTTTTTTAGAATCTCATTTTCTAATGACAATATTCTTGTGTTGGCTGTAGTTCATTTTCCTCTTAACTATTGCATGATTTTGAATTTGTTCTTCAAGCACCACTTCGACCTTCTACTACCTTGAATTATCAGGCTGCAACACGTTTTATTGAGCATTCTTTGCTTGACCTGACCTAGGTAAATTGTTCTTTTCTAATTGTTATGTCCATGAATCTTTAACTATTTTTAGCTCTTTACATTGAGGGATTGCTCATATTTTGTACACTAGAAGCAAAGTATGAGAAATATTAGTAGAGGAGAGGGGCCAAAGATGAAGTATCTAGACGGGAGTGTCCAATAGAAGCAGAAGTATCAATCATCTGAAAAACAATTGGTTTAAATAGCTGCCAAGGAATTTCTTGAAAAGGCAGCCCGTGAACTTCTTGGTAATAATAAAGGTGGTTTTAGGGGACCTCTACAGATTCTGAGCCTTTTATGTATAATTATGGATATGATGGATTCATTTTTCCCTGTGACAGTAACAACTCTTTGAAGGGTTGGGGTAGAAGAAAGGTTGGCATCTTTGTATATGTGATTCTCGGGTGTGAAGAGTTGACAAAATATATTTGTTGAATAATTAGGTTGAGAAATAAAAAATATGAAATGTATTAGCAAAATAAAAAATAAATAAATAAATTGTCACATATTATTAAAATATATAATATTATATTATTATTTTAACTTTAAGATAATTAGTCTAATGTAAGTTCACCTAACCAAAAGTTGATGTTATAGTAAAAGTTAAGATTTAGCTAAATTTTGGACTTGGCACATTGCCAATGCTCTTACAGAAAGAATGCTTACAAACGCTAGTGACGTCACATCGCGCTAACGTTATAATTTTCTTTTCAACAGCTTCTATCAATACCTTAACAAGAAGTGGATGGAACGGCGTTGGTAAGAGCTCTAGGAACAAAGCAGAAGCACATATTTTACAGAAATCCTTAGAATTTTATAGAAAATGTTTAAAGGTAAGCTGATAATGCATTTAACCTATTAACTCAACTTACAAAGGCTCACCTAAAAAACGATTTTATAAATTTGCCTCACTCTTGGTATATAAAATAAAGCAACTAGTCTGTTGGAAGCTGAACTACTTACTACTATTCACAAATTATTTATTACTATTTCACAAACTATTTTACTATTGATTTAAATTACTCTTAGCATCCAAACGGAAAGTTGTTTGTGCTTAAGCACGTTTTAACCAACACCGATACGGAGAACCCAATTTGTCACATAATTTTCCCTAATAATGGACAGTCTAGGCTAATATAGGCATAAAACAATTAAGAATCTCCCTTAACATGGTATAGCATAAACTGTTATTACATAACATATACCCGTCAAGTAGCCCCGGCCAAGGACCATGAAGAGTTAGAACCAAGTATAATTGTTTATTAAGAGTAGTAAACCATAAGGGTTTATCATATCTTCAAACCGGCACACCAAAGTACGATGACAGAAAAAAAAACATAGTTTGGAAATTTATGAGTTCATATCTCAGAAGGTGGATAGAAATTAGATGGTAGGATAAAAGCACCCACATTTGCAACATCAGTAGCTTCACCTATTCCTCTTCTTCGGCCTCCTCCAGCCAATTCACAAAGGGTTCCAGGGCCTTCACAAATGTTTGTCTGTTGCATTTTCCACCACAAAGTTAGTTGCAAGAAAAATGAAATAGATGCAGAAGGAATCAGAATGCACATCAAACACCCAACGGAATTTTATTCACTTTGTCCCAACAAAAAAGTGTTTTCATGGCCTATTAGAAATGACCCATTATATCAAATTCTGCGGCCTCGTTTGTTTTCATAGCTCCTTTCAACTCATCTCATCTAATCTAATCATTATAACTTTTTCAAATTCTCACACAAAATAAAATAAACAATTCAATTTTTTCAAATCTCAAAATAAAAATAATATTAAAAAATATATTCTAATAATGTTTTATTCAATTTTTAACTTTAATCTCAACTTATCTCATCTCATCTGCGAAAACAAACGAGACTGTAATGTTATCTTAAAGTCCATATCCTGTACAACGAAGAGGCAATTCTAGAGGACAAATAAAAAAATAACAATGGGAAGAAAAAACTCGGGGACCACAATAAAAATATATCTTGAGTTGACATAATGGGAGCCAATCTCCGGCAAACTACCATTAACTAGAAAAAAACTCAATGTCCCGCATTTCAAATATCCTGACAGTGGAAATTAAATAACTTGCATACCTGCCCTTTGGGTTTGTTCCTTTACGAAACCAGTGCAGAATGGTGTCTTCTGCAAGCACATCCTGGTCATAGAGAGACCTCACAATCTCAGGGAACAGCTTCATGAGCTTAGTATCCTCATAGCATTGCATCTGAACTTTGTACAGGAGTTCCAGCTCAAGTTTCCCATTTATGCAGAAAGTATTCAACAGTTTCGCCCATGTTTTCACCTGTACCACAAAAGACACACCTCCACCATCTATTTAAAGCCATCATTTTCCTCAAAGGAGATAAGAAACCTTACAATCTATTTGTTTACAGTACACATACAAGCACTCTCAAAAGGTTCCTTGAAAAACCTTCATTCAGTTAGCTTTCACAATATCAATACAATTCAATTTTACTGCACTGCATTAGCAGAAAGTACCACTCTCAAGATGGTGGTTATGCATTTAAACGATGTAACAAATGACAGCTAAATTTGTATAAAATGTAAATCACTGATGTAATATGATGTGACTTGCAGAATCAACTTTAGGAAAAAGGTTTGATTGATCCTCTTCTTTTTCCCTCTTTCGAATGGTGAGATTTACTCTGATCTATAAACTGAAACCTATATGAGAGCACAGGCATGAGGTACAATGTAATGTAGCAGAAGAAAAAAAATAAGAGAAGACAGAAAAAACCATTGCCCGTGTTTAGCATGCCAATTATTACAAAAAAAAATCCAAAATCAAACCAAACATCTTCAAATCTAAAAAAAACACTATTTCAACTTTTCATCCAATCATTACACATACAAAAAAACCAAAACAACTTTTTACAAAAATCAAAACAAAAACTACTCATAAAAAATTATATTCAAACTTTTCAACTCTATCATCCACTTTCACAAACCCCAAAACATATTTCAAACAAACTTTTCATTCAAGATTTTCTCTCCCTTAACAAAACCCAATAAACAATATTTCTCAAAAATGCACAATTTTCACAAAATCAGCAAACCAAACATGGCCATTGATTTTCCATGATCAGCCTCAAGCCTAATCCGGGACAGACAGCAAGCAATTCCAGAATTGAAAATGATGATTAACCACAGGATGGAAACACTTCTAATTCATGTTGTGGTATAAAAGTTGTTGAAGTTTTTCACAATCCACTACCTGAGTCGGCTAAACAGATCCAATTTAACCATTTACAGTCTAAAGCGCATATTATCTTGTAACCAAGGTTCTGCCATATTTATTCTCACTATCCTCCCTCCCTGACTGAGTTTCCTTTTTTCTCTAATCAAAGTTGTGAATTAACTTATAAAAAACAGTTGTGAATTATGGGACTAGCTTGGGTAATGCCAAGAAGGTTGATCAATCTCCTAGCATCTTGGAGACTGGAGAGGCGTTCAGGGTAATTACATATTGCAGCAATCTGGAAGATGGTCCCATTATGCCTATTGTGGTGTCTTTGGAGGGAGAGGAATGAAAGAAGTTTTGAAGATTATGAGCGGTCAATGGATGATCTTAGAACTTTCTTTTTGAATACCTCGCTCCATTTGTCGATTGTCATTGAATTAAATGGTATGAACTTTCAAGAGTTTCTTGTATCACTAGAAAGAATATCATGCATAGGCGACACTCTTGTATATGTCCCATGTACTTGGGCTCCTGCCTATTCTTATTCTAAATACAATTTTGTTTACCAATCAAAAACAAATTGGTACATTACCACAAAGTAGGGTGGGATCTTCCATAACCCTGGCATCACCAATCACAAACTCAGTAGCATTTCTTTGTTTCATTCCTCCCATTCTAACCATCTTAGAGAAAGGATCTCTCAACTAACCTGCTCCTTAAAAATAAATGAAGAAAACTACTTCCCGTTAAGAGTCACCAAAGCTACAGAAACAACCAACTTTCAAAGCTATCCCATACAACACTAGTTATAAAAAAAAATTATTCCATACAATATTAAGATGACAGATTAAACGCTTGAACAAAGGAAGCAACTGCCCAACCACTTCAATGGAGCAATATTAACAATCTTTTTCTAGATACACTGGGAATCCGCAATGAATACAGCAGTGAGATTGTCACAAAGATGAGGTTGAAAGAACATGATAAGACTGGCAAAGCAAATTCAAAAGCAACCCATATTCCAAGATCATATAAAGATTCACAATTTAACTAGCACAACCACGTCTTAAAAACTGCAAATTGTGTTATATAACTCAAGGTTGGCAGATTTGGAAGGGGCAGAACAAAAGCTGAAAATCCAAAGAGGATTAGAGACCTCGCTACTTATCTTTATAATTAAAAAATTCATCCACATCACGAGAAACACCCATAACATTCCGTAAACCACTTGGGCAACTTCACAAGAAATTCACTAATTTTTACTATCTAACTGAAAGACAACACAAATAAACAAAAATTCAGCATATTCAAACAAAAATCCTAATAGCCTAGGATAGTTTCACTAAGTCATTGACTCCTCTACTGACTCAGGCCTGCATACTCATCGTTATGACATTTTAAATTCTTTTTTTTTTATAAGTTTGGGACATTTTATAACATAAAAATAAAATTGAGTTGAATACACAGTAAATAGCACATCATATAGTAAAAGGAATTGTTGACATCATGTGTCTTCGAAAAGCATCAATAAAACATTTTAGAAAAATCATAAAACATTTTTCTTTGAAACTTTTGGCCAGCACACATTTACACACTATGGCAAAGTTAGCGGCCACAAGGATCCAGACTTGTAATGCCCCAAATCACATGGCTTATACTCCAAAAGGACTAGTCAATGATACAATTGGAGCCTCATTAAAACCTTATAAAGAGCAAGAACTTCTCCTTCCCAAGCAATGTGGGATCTCATACACCACCTACCCTTATCCTTATTATATGGGATGTCACAATCTCCCCCTCTTAAATTCTCAACGTCTTCGTCGGGCCAATCCATCGTAGGTAGCACTACTTAAGTCCCACATTTCTAGTTGGGATAGGCTCTAATACCATTTTTGGTTGACACCCCATATGATAAGAATAATGATAGGTAGTGTATGGGATCAGATCCAATTTGCTTGGAAATGAGAAGTTCTTGCTCTTTATAAGGTTCCAATGGGTATCATTAACTAGTCTTTTTGGAGTATAGGCCATGTAGTTTGGGTCTTCCATTGGGGCGTTACAAATGGTATCAGCGCCTATACCAACTAGAAATGTGGACTTGAGTCGTGCCACCTACGATGGATTGGGCCGACGAGATGTCGAGAATTTAAAGGGGAGATATTATGACACCCCATATGATAAAGATAAGGGTAGGTGGTGTATGAGATCCCACATTGCTTGGGAATGAGAAGTTCTTGCTTTTTATAAGATTCCAATGGGACTCTAATTGTATCATTGACTAGCTCTTTTGGAGTATAAGTCATGTAGTTTGGGCCTTCCATTGGGGCATTACAAGACTTCATCTCACTGCAGTATGAGTTGCGTCAAACTTGAGATATGGACATTAATTGATAAATAGTGGTGCCCCTGAGTAGGCCAATCTCCATGGACCATACATTGATGGTTGCCTAGGCCTTTATAACCCAAACATTCTTTGAAATTTTATAGCATGAAGATATTCAATACATATAATATAGCACGAGAATCACATTAAAGCATTTGCAAAAACCTTGCTTTCATAACATATCACATAATAGATCATAAGAAGGGGCTTATAGGAAAAGGCTAGTATCATATCATATAACTTGAAATTCATTTCAGAACAGCATTTTAACTTTGAACATCAAGGGCATGATCCTTGCTTCCTTAGCTTCACAAAACTTCAACACTTAGCTATGCACTAAGGGATGAGCTAAGTAAAAGAATCTGCCCACTTGAATTACATGCATAAGAATTAAGTTCTAGCACACTCTCGTGGCTTTTTTAGGTTCCACAAAACATAGAACATTAAGTAGTAATCAGATTCATAATACTAAGTAGTAACCAGATTCATAACAGAACCTCGAATTTTTATGGAATCTTGAAGAAAGACTCACCTTAACTTAACTAGAGGTTGCACACTTATAAAAAAAAAAAAAAGAGGTCGCACAGTAATTGTTGCACAGTAATTTGCAGTCTCTAGTATTCTCTTTTAGGGTTTGATTTAGCGCAATGGAAATAGCAATAGACCTGGACATATTCAATGGGACAGAAATCTCAGTTTGTTTTTAAAGGGATTGAAGAGAAGCTGATAAAAATCACTAATTTTCCTCCCTCTTATAGCGATAGCAAGAGGGAAAGAGTGTAGTTTAGGATTTACAACAAGGACTTCAAACCTGGACATAATTACTAAAAAAACATGCAGATCTGTTTCTGAGGGAGTTTAGAAGAAAAAACTGTGGAAAAGCAAATGGATTTTCTTGTCACAATGGTGCAACAATTGTGAAAGTGAGTTCCAATCATTTTTCCTTAATTCTTTTGGCCTGGGATTTGAGAATAGAGGACTGACAGCACCTTCTGTGAACCTTGGCTTGACTTCTGGGTTAAAGCTTGAAGAAAATAGGTTGTTATAGGAGCAACAGATCTAGTATTGTGTAATGACCCAAAGAAAGCCAAAGCCACATCTGGACCTATAATCCAAAAAGAGTACACAATGTTACAATTAGAGCCTTTTGGAATAATTATAGAGAGCAACAACTTCTTCCACCTAAGTAATGTGAGATCTCATTCACCACCTTCCTATACTCACTCAATACGGGGTATCACAATATCCCCCTTTAAATCCGTAATGGTCAAGCCAGTCCACCATAGTCGGCACACTTAGACCAACACTTCTAGTTGGGATTAGCACTAACACTATCTATAACAACCCAAGGAAGTCTCAAACCACAAATAGGCCCAAACTCCAAAAAGATTGGTCAATGTTACAATTAGGCCTGGTTTGGATAGAGAGATGCTTCCATCTCATCCCATACATCTCATCTCATCCCATCCCATCCCATCCCATCCCATCACATCTCATCTCAATATCCAAACACCACAAACACAAACACTTTTTCAATTTCAAATCTTCAACTTTTTCATCTAATCATTACCTAATTATAAAAATTATATTCTAACAATATTTTAACTTTATAATATTTTTATTTAACTCTCTCTCCTTTTCCAAAACCCCATAAAACATTTTAACTCAAAGTATTTCTAACTCATCTCATCTCATCTCAACTCATTTCATCTCAACTTACTATCCAAACCAGGCCTTAGAGTTCCTTGGAATAATGATAAAAAGCAAGAGTTTCTCCCTCCCAAGCAATGTGGGATGCCATTCACCACCTTCCAATACTCACTTGGTAAGAGGTATCACATAGAGAGTTTATAAGGTATTTGGAAAAAAACATATTTGTTTATTTATTTTTCTTTTATTATGGAACCCTTGGAGGGGGCTGCTGCCAAAGCTATCTACTATTGGCAGTACTTATATTTGGTTTTTGAGGCCCTAGTGTCCCTTTCATAAAGCTGAAAACCTGAGAGGAAATGGTTGCATGAAAACTGATATTTAATTACCCTTAACGTTTTAAGAAGCAGGACTCTTAAGACTCCTAACAGCTAAGAATCACACTTGTGGCTCAAATCTATCTCAACCAGATCTGTTCTCTCTCCAAAATAGATCTGGTTTTATCCACCAAAGAACTATTTGCTTTATAATTTTTTTAGGCAGCCTTTAATCCATTTATAAACTAATTTTCCTCTATTTTACCATCACAAAGTAGTTTTACTAATTTGCTAAAATTAACAAACAATTCACAATGAATCTGTTGACACCTATATCAAAAAGATAATTTCTAAAAATTAAAATTCTAGATTTAATAGGAAACACTAGGTTTGCAGGTGTGACACAATCGATCTTGCATTTTCCTTCGACCCTTTCCCATCCTCCCTGCCAATCACACTCTACATTTCTTTATTCCACACATGTAAGTCAGTTTATATTAACTGTTAAGGAAAACACACAAAACTAGTCAATTACCCAAAATAAATAAATATACCTGGCGTAGAGCTGAATTAGCATTTTGTTGCTGGTTCTTTCCAGACCACTGAACGGCATCCATTATGACATCCCACAGAATCCTCACAATATCAGTATCTGGCAATTTAGCATCTTTAACACGCTGCTTCGCTGTTTCGATGACTTCAGATATATCAGCCTCCTCCGTTAACTGGGTTGTTAAAGCAGATTTCATTTCCTTAAGCTTCACTTCAAATATTTTCTTATCATTGTATTCGACCAAGGCTACCAGCCCTTCTTTGCTGAAATGTAGGCAATAACAGACAGATTAGTTCCAAATTACGTGTTAAGCAGACAACAAGAGTGCTGAAAAAGGGGAAGACAAAAAAAATAAGAAGAGGACCGAAGTGATACCAACTCAAAGAAATAAATAAAAGAAATATTCACTCTAGCAACTAAAACATCAACTTTGCATATCAGAGGACAGAAAGCATCCAAAGTAGCCACTCATGCTGGCGAGATCTATGCAAGAAACAATATAATGGTGGGTCTGGAGTTAGGAGAGAGGGAACGGTATCTTAAAAACCAGATGTAACAACATTTCCACAAGAAAATGGCAAAAACTCACGTGAAATGCTCCGAGAAACCCTCGGGAGATCGTTTTGCAGATGGCAAAAAGTCCAGAAGATTGTCTTCCACTTTACCCCTCTTCAGTATGGATATCAAATCGTCGAGGTTGTTATCAATCAGGTATTCCTTAAAGAAGTCAGTTATAAAAGAAAGAACTAGCCCTTTTGCCACAAGGTTATCCTTGAGCAGTGGCTGGAAGACAGTCTCCGGAGGAAGACCTGATAGCTTCTGAGAGAAAGCAAGTGCCGTGAAAATTGCCAGCTTCTTCCTCTCATTTTCCTCGAAAAGCTCCAAGGACTGCAGAAATCTTCGCATAACATTTTCAAGATTTTTTATGAGAAATGGCTTCCGCCTTAAAATTTTCTGTATGTAGATAACAGAAGGTAAGATGGCTTCACGTATAGGTTCAGAATCTATTATGGAGTAAGGATGACGCTCCCCCTCATCAGGTTTGGTAGTTCCAGGTTGTGTGCGCCCCCCTATGAAAACAACCTGCAGCTCCCAACAAGTTGGATTATTTTGACACTTCATTGTTAAGAAGTGAGAAATAATCAAGTGATACAAACTTTTAAAAATAAACAAGTAAATAAATATAACTTAAATTGGCAACCAACCATATGTAAGAGGAAAACACCAAACGCAATATATTTTTTTCCTTGAAGAAATAGATAAAAGGTGTTAAACTTACTATCACCTAAGACACACTTTTATCCCATATATGAAATGATAAAATCAGGTGTAAAGATGCATTTAATAGGTAAAAAAGATTTTTTGATGGGTAATATGGTAGGTAAAAACATATTGATACACAAAAGGAACCAGGTTCTTTTTTATGACTGCCCTCCTAATCCAGATGTGAACTTTAGTAGTTGAACAATAATCATCTATCATTGAAGCATCATAATGTAAACTTTAGTATTTGAGGAATCATCCACAATCATTGAAGCATCATGCCAAAAACCACCTACTACATGGATGCTGTGGATGTATTTTCTGCATCAAATGTTAACTAGAGTCAAAGCTCAGGATCACCATTCTTTAGGTATAATAATAAGTATCCAGTGAAACTGATAAAAAATTATTTTTTGCTCTTTTTTTTTATAAAGGAGATAAAAAAAATATATATCTAAAGGGCAAGAAGCCTGCCTCAAAAAAGGTGTCACCGTATCTTGAGAAGTTAAGCTCTGAAGATTCAATACTCTTAGCGACAAGTTCCTGCAGGTAGCAGATAAGGTTAGGTAGTAGTTGCACAGAACAGACGTGCACAGAACAGTTCATAAGAAACAATTGCAAAAGTAACAATTACCAAATCACCAGCATTATCCAAATAAATCTGGACCACTGCATCCGAAAACGCTGCAGGGTCCAGCGGCGCTGCAATGTTCCGTTTGCGGGTCTTAATCCGCGTACCACTGGACATGTGGATCAATATAAACAAATAAGAACAAGGTTGGAAGTAAAAACTAGTAGGAGCAGCAGCAGCAAGGGTAGTAGTAATATTGCTAGTAATGATGTTATAGGAGGCAAGATACAATGTAAATACAAAATTTACAAATGTATCCTAGAAAAACAAGATCAGATATCACTTCTTCCCAAAACAAAAATACAATGGGATGATTGGTACCATTCTCAATGGGGAAAGACTTTTATTTTTATAATAAGCTTCAACACAATCAAATAAAATTAAGGATAAATATGTGTGGGTGGGGGACCCCAAACAAAAACACAATATTCCCAATGGGGAAATTATACAAGTAGTCTTTATAAATGAAACATTTTTTTATCAGTAATCTTTATGAATGAAACAATTGGAGGCCTTTCCCAATCATACCCATCTCTTTTTTTTTTCTTTGATAAGTAAAATCGTACCCAACTCTTATAGCACAAAAGAACATACTAAGCACTGGATACAATGTTCTAAAGTAGATTTTCACAATCCAGATGCTAAGTTCAATCATTTTCTTCAAGTAAAAGAAAAACCAAAACAAAATCACAACAAAGAAGTTGTAAAAGAATAACAAAGTACATGCAATGAAGCATCAAAGTAGCATGTGATAACTTCAGCGTAGCTATCTAACAATGGATCATTCAACACAATGCTATGCAAGAAACAGAACAAATTTTAAAAATTAACCAAAAAGCCATAGGACCAAAGAAATGTACATCCCAATAATTTGTTTTATGAGTAATTTAGATCCCCATATGATTGAGACTGGTGTAAAAATTTGGCATGGGGTATTCCTCCATCCCATTTTTTCTTCTGTCAACCCAAGACAGCATAACATCAAGATTTGAAATATTGTTACCCTTTCTTATTATTTTCATCAACAATTACAGAAAGAAAAACATGGAACACTACATTTCATCGATTAGATTTATCTAAATTCCCAAAATCCAATGAACAAATCAGCTAATTCAAAGTATAAACAGAGAAACATCTTACCCAAGAGTGGGCTTCTCCTTCGAGCTACAGAAATGAAACCAAAAGACTCAATCAGTAATTTTGAGCTATAACATTAAGATAAAAATAATAATGGCTTTCGCAATAAATGATAGATCATAACTTATGTAGCAAAAGCAGGCTTTTTCCAGATAAAGCAGTCCAAACCAATCGCAATAGAAATCAGATAAAGGTATCAAGAAAAATTATTTCCCAGAAAACAAAGCATGCAAAAGGAAAAAAATGTAGTACCCGAATTGAGGATTAAAGATGGTGAATGGAATCCCAAACTGTTTGGGAGGAGGAGGTTCTTACACTGTATAATGATTCCAAGGGGCTCAAATCATTACATTGACTAGTCTTTTGGAGTAAAGGCTCAAGTGTGGTTTGGGCTTTTCTTGGATTGTTACAAATGGTATTGGAGCCAATCCAACTAGAAGTGTGGAACTTGAGCATCATCACCTATGATGGAATGGCTGAAGAGGACGTCAAGGAGTTAAAAGAGAGGGATTATAATTCCCTTAATTGAGCATGAAAGCTGGTGAATAGATCTCCAATTGCTTAGGAGGGAGAAGTTATCACCCTTTATAATAATTCCATAGGTACTTATCAAAAAAAAATTATAATAATTCCATAGGTCTCCAATTATAGCATTGACTGGTTATTTTTTAGTACAGCTCATACATGGCTTGGGCTTTCCTTAAGTTGTTACAAAATTCCCCCCACCCCACCCCCTGCATATCTTGGAAAGAAAAGAAACCCCCTGAGTTTTCAACAATAAATTACGTCCAAGATGATTTCTTTTGTCAAAATATGGATCGGAAGGGAAAACCCGATAGAAACCCAAAAAGCAAACAAAAATTTCTTCCATTTTTCCTTTATTATGGAAAATAATAACAAAAAGGAAATCCTTGTAAAATTTCTCTCCTTAGCAAACACTAAAAACCTATAAGATCGAATAATTCGACTGAAAATTGAAAAACCTACAAGACCGAACAATTCACCAAGAACCCAAAGCAAGCAAACTCACCAAGAACATCATAAACAAAAATACAAAGAATTTAACACATAAATAAATCACATAGATTTATTAGATCGGCGGGGAAAAAGGAAAAAAGCATTGGCTAGAAAATATGGTTTAAAGTTCGAGTGTTAACCTAGCAAATCAGATCTGTGAAGAAACCAAGAAACAAATCAGATGCCAAGTCAGGGATAGAGAAATAGAGAGTTACCTCATAAACCAAGACGAGGTGTGATCGGCGGTGATGTGAGTCTGTGAATATCTCTGCGTCCGGAGTTCCTACGATTGGAGAGAGAGGGAATGACGCGTATCCGGAGGGGGGACTTTGGGAAAGATATTTATTCGTATTCGTAAACACGGAGAACTGTTATTTACGTACTAACTAAATAGAATGTACAAAAACATAAATGCAATTTTTTTTCTAATTTTCTTTTTGAAAAATGCGAAATGTATTTAAAAAAAATTTATAAAAAATATATTTATCCACATGTTAGTTATTGATATGTTGAAAAATTATAAAATTTAAAATTCAAAATTTAAATTTAAAAAAAAATTAACAAAATGAGTCTTATAAGAAAAATATATAAATAAAATTATAAGTATATGTAACACCGCTTTTTCTTTTTATTTAACCGAAGCTTTTTATAAAAGTTAAAATTTACCTAAAAGATCTTTCATTTTTTTAATAAACTATCACAATAATAATACTATGATCTCTTAGGTACTTGTGTTTAAGTAGTGAAGTATTTTAAGGTATTTTGTTAATAGTAGTAAAAAAATAATAATAAAATATTAAATAGTAATAAAAATATGTGAAAAGTAATAATAAAATAATAAAAAGTAATGATATATTAATACTTGAAAATATCTAAGAATATTTCGATACCCAAATTATTCTGCACGAGTTCTGATCTAGAGTAAAAAATATATACTTATTATTATCATTTTATATTACTATTTTTGTTTGCTGTTTAATTTTGAATTAGATATTTTATAATGGATTTTTATTATGTTCATAGTACTGATTTTCGTAATTTATATGAGTTAAAATGTCTAGATTATAATCTAAGACTTGAATTACAAATCTTGATGAATAACATAAAAGATCTTAAGAGACAACAACAATTGATGAGACAAGATTATACATTAATGATGACTAAATATCATGTATATCAAAGTAGACAAGCGGCAATAGAATACTATAAAGCTGATTGCACCTTCTTAAGAAACGAAATTAATAGTGTAAAAAATCATTTGAGGATCCTTACTTTATAAATAAAAAAATAAAAAAGAGTAAGAAATCATTGATACAGATTCTTACAAAGATAACACATAACTAAAGAGAATAAAGTATATTTGGAAGCTTGTATTGGTAAGCCATGAAAAATCGATAGTCAGCCCATTCATGCCAGAATGCTTTAAGGGTGGTCTCGGTGGTGTTCCGTCAAGTCTTTAATCTACTTATTTCTTTTTTAATATAGGAAATCTTTACTTAAAAACCTGTCTCAGTGAATTCTTTATTCAAACCTAACGAATCCACTATTAGTATTCCTATAGAACTTGATAACATCAACCAAAAAAATTACAGTATAATAGATATAGAAAGAAATCTACAAGACTGGACAATTCCTAATGTTCCCAAAAACCAAATATACAAGCATTTTATTTTTTCTTTTAAATTATCATTTTTTACAAATTATACAATTAAAACAATAGAAAAAAACTATTAGTTTAGATAATGATTATGAATCGTTACTACTATTAATAAAAGAAGCAATTAAACATCACAAAGAACAGAAATATTCTTTCATACATATTGGACTAGTACAAGTAGCTATAAAATCACTTACTAGAAGTGGATTAAACACACCAGTATTACTTTGTTTAAGAGACGGAAGATACTATAATTTTCATGATTCATTACTTGGAATGGTAGAATCAAGCCTGTTTGAAGGACCAGTTTATTTTAATTGTTATCCCAATTATTCCCTTTTATTATTTTATGCTAGTATTTTGCACACTTTAACATTAAATATTAAAACAAATGGTTATCAAATGATGAAATGATCTCATCCTTTAACAGTAGTTTATAGGATCCACTATAAATTAATAAAAATAACATTAGAACCACAAGCTCTTATTACCAGTCCAAAAGGATATACATTATTATTACAATTTAGTATACAAAACTCTAGTATACAAATTCCTAAACAAATCAATTGGAATCAAATTACGCTTCCAAATGAATGGTAATTAGATAATATTATCTCATTACCTAAGATAGAAAATAATTATAAGGATGATCTTGAATATATAGATAAAAAAGCAGACGGAACAGTCCAAATAGCTTTTCATCCTTTTAGAAGATCTTTTTCACACTATTCTTCTCCTGCACCCTCTAGTTATCATACACTCAAATCTGTTCTTATATCAATTTCTCAAAATAAATCTCAAAATTTTGACACCAGATCTTTTGATACTAGATTCCAAAATCTCGACACACAGATTCGAAAAATGATTCCCGACAATATTATTGATACACTAGTATATATTGTTAGCCATCCTGATAAAGCATCCACCTTTCATAATCTTGAAAAAGAACCTTATTCTCTAACGTATTCACAAGTAGTTGGAGATGATGCACAAATATATACCCTGAATAAAGAAGAATTTAAAATTAACAAGGAATATCTCAAACAAGATTATATAAAATAAGAAAATAGTCACGAAAGAATAATATTTTTCTCAACCTTTAAATTGGATTATGAAATGGGAATACATCATTAAACATTATCCCTCTCTCAAAACTATTATATTTCTAGCCAGCCAAGTCTCTGTCAATTGGTAGGAAAAATACAATTATGATCACATATTAAAGATGTTTTCAAAAGTTACTAAGACTCCATAAGTTCTAGTCTAACAGAACAGATTTCAAGCACAATTAGCATTCATTACCAACAAGAAGGATTTGAAAAAATTAGCCGAAGCAATGTCACAAGTTTCAGACAGCGACGATGAAGAAGAAGCACAATATCTAGCCAGATTATCTCCATTACAGCAACCCGCATTATCACCAGCCCATTATGTCTCTCCTTCTCAATAGGCCTCTCATTCTCAAGGTAACCAAACCGCCTCTCCTTTTGAAGATTACTCACCCTACCATCCAGTACATTTGATGGATTCTCAAAACCCGTTTGAACTGGAATTAGCAAATTATAACTCTCAGATTATGTGATTCCAAAATATTACTACTTTCTCAATTAGTCACATGACAGACGGAAGTTGTCAGAAATATTATTTGTGAGATCCATAAATTCTTGTGTTTATAATTCATTGTATTTTTTTATTAAGTGTGTTATTTTATTTATTTTTTGACTTTATAATTTATTTTGGTGTGTTTTTATTTTTGGTTTTTAATTCCTTACTATTTATTTATAAGTGTTATTTTATTTGTAGTGCTTTATTTTTATTTTTTGGACTTGTGTTGTGTGATTCTTGTTATGGGTTGTGTGTGTGTGTTTTATTAAAGCCCAACCCGTGTGCATCAGACCCAACCCGACCCGAGTAGCTTCAAGCCTAGCCTTGTGCATTGAAGAGCCCAGCCCATGCGTTTATGTTAGCTCTGCCTGTGTTTTGAAGCCCAGCCCGTATAAGTGTAAAACCCAGCCCCTCCCACTATCTGAAACGGCGCCGTTTGAGGTGAACCCCTTAGGGTTTCATAAGTTTCTCCCTTGCGCCGTGCTTCTTCTTCCTCCTTTCTTCTTCTTTTCTTCTAGTTTCTTCTACAATCTTCTTCTTCCTTCGAGTATCTTCTCCGTCCAGCTACTGCCAGCACGTTGCGGGCCTTAGTCATGTCTTTCAGCCGCAAGCTGCCACCTCCTTCTCCCACTTTCTTCTCGGTGTCGGGCGGCAAGGGGATTCCGAAATGCTTGTTGTCGAGCTGCCGTTCCTCACGGCCACCACCACCTTCCACCTTTTCCGTGAGCAGCTCCATGTTGGCTGGTGGTGCACTCCGTGTTGCGCTATCCAACTGCCATGCCACACGTTCGCGTCGTAGTCCCCTCTCCTCCACGGCTTGTGCTGCCGTTATTTCCTTTTTCTACCGTGCGACACACAACTCCTCAAACCGCCTTGCTTGGCTTATAAATAGACTCGGATTCCTCACTTCTCAGGGGATTCGAAAAATTAGTTCATCTCTCTCTCTTTCTCTCTCAACCCGAAATCTTTAAATTCCAAAGTTTGTGTTGTGATGTCCCGAAAGCTTTAGGCCTTGTTGCCGTATGCACCATCGTAAACCACCACACACAATGTCTACCTTGGTTCTTTGACCATCCCCGTGAGCCACCGTGTTTACCAACTTGTAAAAGTTAGCCAACTCGTGAGTTGAGAGGCCTTTTTGGTATTGCTCCGCAGTGAGCTCTGCCGTGTGCCGCCGTTGAGCCGCCATCTTGAGCAACACACCTCACGCTTGATCTTCCGGATTTATTTTCCATTGTTGTATGTAATTTTTCAGTTTTAATAATAAATTGTTATGATTGTCATTTGTAAACTGTTGATTTGTTGGTTTGTTGGAATTGGGCCTTGAGCCGGATTGGAGGACGGGATTACGCGTGTGGTTATAAACTGTATTTTTTGTAATTATTGTGAAATTGTAAACGAGATATTTAAAAGTATTCCAATAAACTGTTGTAATGCATAATTATCGTCTTTAATAAATTGTGTTGTGATGTCACGTTATCTGTTTGGAATTATGACTGAATATGTGGGTGCATATGTATCACGACCCCAAGTCGAGATGAGGCATTATCTCGGTGGAGCTCCTCTGGTCACTCGGGAGCGTAACAGACTGACGTGACCTCCCCTAAGTTGTCGCAGGGCAATGACGGGAATGGACGAGACGGTAACGCTCTCATACCGATTCTGTAACCTTTTGGCTGGCGAGATTAGAGGATGCTTGGCCATGTATGCGCTGGGCACAGAATTGGGCATCGCTCGTTACGAAGTCTCATGCACGGACATTACCCGTGGTGTGACGATAAGAGCCAGAGCGTGCAGACGATTCATAAGGGAGATCGTGGTGCATGCATAATAAAATAATGGTTATGATTGGGTCAAAATGGGATTTTAGGCATGAGTATTAAAAGGGTATTTTTGGAAAAAAGAATGTGGTTTCGTTTTCTGCAATATTGTCCATATGGGGACGCGTAAATTTATTAATATGTTTTAAATCTTGTGGATGTTGTTTTGATTAATTACTTGCTGAGATGTCATAATCTCATTGTGGTATTCTACCCTACGGTTCAGTCTTATAGTGCCGTAGAGTCTGACGCAGAGCCCGAGTATGAACCCGAGAGATCAGCTCTACCGGGGTCTGAGTTGCTTAGATATTGTTCAGCGTTATGGGATTTGTTTCCCTTCTATTATTTCCTGTCTTTAATTTACCATCGAATGACTGTATAATCCTTGTAAAGTTATTTTACTATTTTTGAACAAATTCTGGTACTTAATAAAGAAAGACCTTTTCATTTCTCCGCTGTGAATATTATTTTATACACTTATTGTATATTGTACACACTTTGAGCATTGATCGTTGGGGTGTATGATCCGTGTGGTCAACATCTCGGTGTCACGAACTCCACAAAAATAACACGTGGGGGTCGAGGGTGCCACATTATCTCCCCAGAAGATTATTATTCATGTCAGATTATGATCCAGTTTGTACATATTAGTTTACGTGTCCTGTACTGTGTTAGTTTGTTTTTAGCGTCGGCTGGTACTATTCATGTATTATTAGAATTATTGTTTTGTATTGTTCTAGTGCCTATATAAAGGAATTCACGAAAGAAGAAGGGCATTTAGAATTCCTGATCTGAAATCCCTTCCTCTCTCACCCAAACCTCTTCATTCCAGTCCTCCTCACTTTGTAAATCTTCATTTCCTCATGTTTCCAGTTTCCAACTCCTTTGAGAATTAGTTTCTTTGTAAGTATTATGTTTTTTAATGAAGAAGTTTATTTCATATCTCTTTTCTATATTATTTACTTCTTCATACATATTGTTATTTTATATTGCTATTTTGTTATCATTTTATATTGCTATTTTTGTTTAATTACCTAGGTAGGGCCATGTTTGGCAATTAGTCGTTTGGAGATCTCCGAGTCTGTTTAGGAGTACTATTTGTGTTTTAGTACGTTTAGGATTAGAGATCAATTGGTATGCATGCATGTAGTCCTTTTAGGATTAGGATTAGAGATCAATAATATTAATAGTACTAATATTAAGAATAATATAAGTATAATAATACTACTAACCAATGGATTAAAAGGGAGAATAATCAAATTATTTATGAAGAATACCTTATTTTGAAGTCATCAAGTTCAATCAGAGAAATACTCAAATTTTAGTTTCACTAATAAAAAAAAACATAATATTACAAACACTGATAAAAATCTTGATAATATAATTCAACAAAATAATTATACTAATTTATATCTAAAAACTATGGGTAAACAATTAGAAAGAATTGAAACCTAAATATCTCATATAAAATCCACTATTAAAGAAGTAAAAGAAACCCCCTTATTTATTCCCCATGAAATTTCATCACATTTAAAAACTATTTTTTCCAAAAAGAAAAATGATTTATTGGAATAAATCTCTAGTAAATTAGAAAAACTAACTATTAGTAATACTGTAACTACCTCAAAACAACCACATAGTAATGTATTAAGCAAGACAGACTCACATGTAATATCTGATTCTGAAATTAGTAATATTGAAAACCAATTTAAAAATCTAGATTTACAAATAAATAAGATTAGAAAAAATCATGTCAATAGTTTTTCAACTAAAGATTCTAAATATCATGTTTCTATTATTTGTAATTGGTATCCTAGGCCTACTTCACCGGATATGCAATTCGAGGAAAGAGAACATGTAGTAAGATCTGCTTTCGCACTAGATATATTATATGAATGGAATATAGATGGATTATCTGAATATGAAATATTAAATCACTTCCAACAAATGATTATGGTTGCTAACGTCTATAAAAGTAATAGAAAAACTGATCACCAAGTAGTACATATTATTGTTACAGGGTTTACTGGCCAATTAAAAGGTTGGTGGGATCACTATCTTTCATATGAAGAAAGGTCACGAATATTAACTGCATACAAATATGATGAAAACATGCAAGTGATTAAAACAGAAAATGATTTACCTTTAGAATATGTTGTAAATACATTAATATATGCATTAACTAAACACTTTGTTGGTGATCCGGTTCAATTCAAAGAAAGAACTAGTGATCTATTGTTTAATTTAAAATGCCCTCAATTATTTGATTTCTGTTGGTATAAAGATGTATTTCTAACTAAAGTTATGATATAAAATGATTTCCAATAGCCATACTGGAAAGAAAAGTTCATAACCGGACTTCCATATTGCTTCACCCAAAAAGTACAAGAATCATTATCAAAATCAGATGGTACTATTGACTTCATAATCTCACATATAGTGATATAATAAGTAATATTAATAGAACTGGATTAATTATATGCAACGACTTAAAATTAAAAAAACAAATGGAGAAAGAAAAGAAATTTGCTAGAAAAGAATTAGGTACATTTTGTGAACAATTTGATTATACCACATTATTAACCCCTTCAAGAAGACACAAAAAAAGGAAAAAGAGTTTATAAGATTCTAATAAAAAATGAAAATACAAAAAACCCTATAAAAGATAAAAGATAAACAAACATATAATAAGTCACTAAAAAGTCCTAAAAAGACTAATAAAAAGAAAAAATAAATTGTTTGTTATAAATGCGGAAAAGTTGGATATTATAAATCAAATTGTAAAGTCAAACAACAGATTAATGAATTGGATATATATGAAGCATTAAAAGACAAATTATTAGATATTTGTATAATACATTCAAGTGAAGAGGAATATAGTTCTTCTTTAGAAGAAGAAATCTATCAATTAAAATAATCAAGTTTTTCAGAGCAATCTTCTAATAGTGAATCCGAAGAAGATGAAGTACATATTTGTAATTGTCTAAATAAGGATAATTGTATCCATAACAAGACCATTAATGTACTTTCAAAATAAGGAGACATTATATTAGAATTAATAGACAAAATTAGTAACCCTCAAGAAAGAAAAGATTACTTATAAAAGTTAAAAAATACTTTTAATAATCAAAATACCTCGGTAATGTCATCCTCAAATCCTTATAACTTTTCAGAAATAATAAGAACATTTAAAACTGACAAACAGAAAATTACGATACAAGATATACAACAAGAAATCAATGAGATAAAACAAGAAATTAGAAATTTAAGAACATCCAATCTTAAATTAGAAGTTTCAAATGAACAATTATTGCAAGAAATTATATTATTAAAAATAGAGAAAAACGGAAATAATTTTCATGATAAAGAGCATAATAAAGAATAAAGAGAATGTTCAACATTAGTTATAAAAGATGAAACAGACAATTTCATTAATATCCTTGATAAGATAAATTTTCAAAAATGGTATGCTGAAATAACAGTTTCAATTAATCAAGAATTTTTTTTTACTACAATTGCCCTATTAAATACAGGAAGAGATTTAAATTGTATATAAGAGGGATTAATACCTTCTAAATATTTTTGAAAAAATAAAAGAAACATTATCCCAAACCAATGGAACAAAATTAAATATAAATTATAAGTTATCCAATGCACATATCTGTAATAATGGAATTTGTTTTAAAACAACATTTATTTTAGTGAAAAATATTAATATTAAAGTAATATTAGGAAATCCCTTTCTTGCCCTACTTTATCATTTCCCTGTAACAGAAGAATGAATTTTTACTAAAATATTCGGACAAGAAATTCGATTTAAATTCTTATTTTTCCCAATATCAAAAGAAATTAACTCTTTAAAGGACGTCTCATTAACCAGAGAAATTAATTTTCTAACAAAAAATAGAATTAGAAGAAAAAAAATCAGATAAGTTTCTTAAAACAAGAATTAAAATATAAAAGAATTCAAGAACAATTAAAAGACTCGTTATTAACCCAAAAAATTGATAATTTTAAAACTTTAATTAAAAATAAAGTATGCTCTAACCTGCCTAATGCTTTCTGGAACAGAAAACAACATATAGTTGAATTACCCTATGAAAAAGAATTTTCTAAGAAAAATATTCCAACCAAGGTTAGACCTATTCAAATGAATAATGAATTATTATAATACTATAAAAAAGAAATTAATGATTTAAGAATAAAATGATTAATAAGGAAAAATAAATCACCATAGACTTGTGCTGCCTTTTATGTTAAAAAAACATGCAGAATTAGAAAGAGGAGTTACTCGTCTGGTCATTAATTATAAACCTTTAAATAAGGTATTACAATGGATTAGATACTCAATTCTTAATAAAAAAGATTTATTAGCCCGACTATATAATGCTACAGTGTTTTTAAAATTTGAGATGAAAAGTAGCTTTTGACAAATCCAAATTACTGGAAAAGACCATTATAAGACATCATTCACAGTTTCATTTGGATATTTTGAATGAAACGTTATGTCTTTTGGATTAAAAAATGCTCATAGTGAATTTCAAAATAGTATGAATGAAATATTTACCTCTTTCACTCATTTTTCAATAGTTTATATAGATGATGTATTAATATTTTTTTCAACTATTGAACAACACTGGAAATATTTGAATACTTTTGTTCAAATTATCAAACAAAATGGATTAGTCATTTCATCACCAAAAATAAAATTATTCCAAGATAAAATTAGATTTCTTGGACATGAAATCTATTAGAGAACTATTACACCAATGAGAGATTTTTATCAATCTCTCAGGCCATTATGTAAACTATTATTTAAAAGAGTAAAAAAGAATCCATCTCCTTGGACAGAAAAACATACTAATATTATAAAACAAATTAAGGCTCATGTTAAGAAATTACCATACTTAGGACTCGCATCTCTTCATACTTTTAAAATTGTAGAAACAGATGCCTCTGATCTTGGATATAGAGGAATTATGAAACAAAAATTATCAACTGATTTGGAACAAATTGTTTGATTCCATTCAAGATGTTGAAATTCTGCCCAAAAGAATTATAGTACTATTAAAAAAGAAATTTTATCTATTTTATTATGTATTTCCAAATTTCAAGATGATTTGTTGAATCAAAAGTTTTTACTTAGAATAGATTGTAAATCAACCAATGAAGTTTTGATTAAAGATGTGAAAAACCTGGCTGCTAAGCAAATATTTACTAGATGGCAAAATTAAAATCAAAATCTTCATACGCACAACCATCATCTCCTCCTTATTCTTCACCTTGCCATTCTGCAACTCCAAGACCATATACTATTGGGGTCATTACTACAAAACATTAAACCATCTTACAATTCATTTTCACCATTAGCCTCTCCAAAATTACTAACCTTTTCCAAAATTATCAACCTACTCCAAAGTTATTTCCCTTTATTCCTCTTGTCCTTCCCAAATTATTAATCCTCCATTATTATCTCAGCATTCTTTATCTCCTATTATCATCAAATCTCATTGGCACCCAGTCTTTCCCATCGAATCTGAAATTCAACACCTATCTAATCCCTAGAAATTACTTGATTCATTTCTTTTACCAGACTGGCATTATGTTCCGCAAAATATTAAGAAAATCCAGTATTTCTATGAATTCATATTAGTAGATACCGACTCAATTATTCTCTCTGAAATTCCTTGTTCTCTTCAAACTCAACCTTCTCCACCTGCATCTTCAATTATTTTCTTTCATAAAGTCACCATTAAACAGGTTCTCACTTTGGAACAATGAGGAAAAAATACCTATTTAACAAGAAAGTTCTACATCCTTATGATCCTTCTTATTATAATTATTATGATTACCAGCAAGTATGGATAAAAATGTTCCTAAAACAAAATAAAAATTTGTGTCATTCGTGATTCCTTCATTTTGACAAATTACAAGAAATCAACACACTCCCGAAATGGTTCTCACTATGGTGAGAATATTACAGACCCGAACCTCTTCTCCTTCCTCTTCCCCTACAGGAGAGTCTCCGAATTTTTATTTCACAAAATGACAGTCCACAGCATTAAATCATTATTCACCACTTCTGCTTTTCTTTCTCAAAATAAAATTAAATTGGATTATGAAATGAGAATACGTCATTAAACCTCATCCCTCTCTCAAAACTATTATGTTTCTAGCCCGCCAAGTCTCTGTCAAATGATGAAAAAAATACAATTATGATCACATATTAAAGATGTTTTCAAAAGTTACTAAGACTCCAGAAGTTCTAGTCCAACGGAGCAGGTTTCAAGTACAATTAGCATCCATTACCAACAAGAAGGATTTGAAAAAATTAACCGAAGCAATGTCACAAGTTTCAGGCAATGACGATGAAGAAGAAACACAATATCTAGCCAAATTATCTCCATTACAGCCACCCGCATTATCACCAGCCCATCAGGCCTCTCCTTCTCGACAGACCTCTCATTCTCAGGGTAACCAAGCCGCCTCTCCTTCTCAAGATTACTCACCCTACCGTCCAGTACATCTGATGGATTCTCAATACCCGTTTGAATTGGAATTAGCAAATTATGATCAGATTATGTGATTCCAAAAGATTACTACTTTCTCAATTAGTCAGCATGACAGACGGAAGTTGTCAGGAATATTATCTCCCCAAAAGATTATTATTCATGTCAGATTATCGTCCAGTTTGTACATATCAGTTTACGTGTTCTGTACTGTGTTAGTTTGTTTTTAGTGTCGGCTGGTTCTATTAATGTATTATTAGAATTACTGTTTTGTATTGTTCTAGTGCCTATATAAAGGGGTTCACGAAGGAAGAAGGGCATTTAGAATTCCTGATTTGAAATCCATTCCTCTCTCACCCAAACCTCTCAATTCCAGTCCTCCTCACTCTGTAAATCTTCATTTCCTCATGTCTCCAGTTTCTAACTCCTTTGAGAATTAATCTCCTTGTAAGTATTATGTTTTTAATGAAGAAGTTTATTTCATATATCTTTTCTATATTATTTACTTCCTCATGCATATAGTCGGTTATATCGCCTGCCCTATCTGCTATCGTGCATATGACCTGTTTTACCGCCTATATTTCAAGTCTTACAAAATTTATTAAATATTTTAATTACAAATGTTATGAGACCTACTTTATACTTTATCTTTCTAATTTTAGATTTTAAAGTTCAAGAGCAACTTTAAGAGATCTAAATTCTCTTGTGATATTCTATGCATATTTGTAATGTACAACTTTACTGTATGTCGCTCTAGAGTGCCAATAAAACATGAGTTATGATAAGGATGCAAATTTTTTTATAATTTTGTTTTAAATAGAATACATTTTAGGAAAAAAAAAATTCTACTTTTACAATTATTTTATATGAAAATGAGTATAAAGAACGAACTAAGAAAGAATTATTATAACTTGCTTTATGGGTGCAAATATGCTCGGGATGTAATCGGTGCGGTCTGGTCGGTCTATAGGGGAATTCTCAGGCCAGACCCAAAGTTTTGGTCCACTCTTTTTCCAGATCTAGACTAAATTGATTATCCCTATATACCGAACCGGACTGTTAGCTATCGATTTGGTCAGTCCATTTGGTACAATACGACCAGGTCATTTTAAAATGGGTCAAACATATAAAAACTCTAAAATCACTTCTAATGTGTATTATCAACTATTTAATTTTATTTGCACATTTTGTACTTGAAAATAGAAAGTAGAAAATTTTATCAAAATTATCCATATCCATCCATGAGAATTAGTAATCACTAAAATAAAGTTAAAAACAACAAATAGAGAAAATGAAATTGAAAAACGCAATTATCATCCAAACTCCGAATAAAAAAATAAAAAAGGAAAGGAAAAAATAAACATAATAAATACTTCATTGTTCGTAGACGTTAAATATTAATTTTCATTATCCATAGATACTTCATACTTACTTGCAACTTAGGTATCTTACAAAAAAATACCTAATTACTTTAATTAAGTGTAGATACTAGAGTATGTATCTATATATAATATTATGATTTATCATATGATATATTAGTTAATTGATAGTATATTAGTTTATACTTATAGTTAATAGGATATTTAACATTTTATCTGATCAATGGTGATAAATTAGATGAATATTACATAATTAACTTGTACAACTATTATATAAAATAATATATAAAAAATATTTTAAAAAACTATGTGTACACTTCGGTCTGTCCGGTCTAAAAAAAAGGACATCCTAGATTGGATCGAAAATCAAAATTCTTAGGTTATATGTTTCAAAACCGACCAATATACTTATCAGCTTGGTCCAATCGAGTTTTTTGGTCCAGACCAGTAAACTTACACCCCTAAATATACTCTAGTAATTTGACTTTTTTACTAGAAATGAAGAGTAAATCAAACCAACCATATTTTACAAGAAAGTGTTCGATAACTTACCAATTTTGGCAAGGAACCGAGCAATCTTATCTATCCTTCAGCTTTTAGAGTAGGGGGAGACTCATATTTTATTGATAGAAAATATTTAGCTTGCACAAAATCTGGGATTACCTCAATTTTAGGACTTAATCAAATTAGTCTACTTATCTGATGAGTGTACGAAACTACACTCTAAATACTCCATTATTAGACTAAAATGTTAAAATGTGAATAGAAATCATAGGAGTTAATGTGTATTCTTGAATTAAGTTTCTATTTACTTTGGGATACTCCTAAGCAGATTTTTCTGTTAAATTTCATAATTTATAAAAGAGCAAGTCCAAACCCAATCAAATTCAAAAGATTTTCAAGTGGGTAAGACGCTAGAACAACCTAAAAACTTTTAACGAGTGTATGACTCTTCAAATAATGATAATGATGGGGTTTAAGAGTAATTCGGATCAAGAGAAAAAGTTAGTCCGAAATCCGCTAGAAGACGGTCTGTACATACTTTAGTATTTTGGTCATAACTTTTCATTCAAATATCGGATTGATGTAATTCTTGATGCATTGGAAAACTATCTTAAATAGCTACAAATTTGTATCTAATAAGGATTTCTAAATTCAACTCCTGATGCACATACGTGGCTGTCAAGATGAGTCCTAAAATTTAGACAATTTTGTATGCGAGAATATGAAGCCAGTAGGGTTTCTTTCTTACCCTATATAAGCATTTAATTTGCATGAAATTGGGAGTGCAAAAAGGGAAGACAACTCAGTTCTGAAGAGGGGGAGATGAAATTAATTTCCATGGCCAGCATTTGCTTTATTTTTCTCTCGAAATTTTTGTTGTCCATTATATTTATGGGTAACTAAATTCTAAAGTAGGGCTAGAGATGAACTTGCATATTAGATGATATTTTTAATTTATTTTTGATTTATGTATTTGATTTTCAATTACTAAAACTCTTTTGTTTTATCATTCTCAATTCATTGTTGATGTTTTCTTCTCTGAATAATCATAAAATTTATTCTGTTTATGGATTCAGTCATGCTTTTTCTATTGAATGGATTAACTCTTTGATTATGTTTGGATCAATTATTTATTTATATTGATTTAATTTTTTGCTGCAATATCGCTTCTTGAGTATATTGTCGTCGTTGGATTTTCTCAATAGTGATAATAATTTATGTATTTTAAAAGTGGTAAATGATTTTTCAAAGGGTCACATTTGATTTAATCTTGGTTTATACATCTATACCTTCCAATTGAGAATTTTGGGATTTGAGTTCCCAATTGAGTTATTCAATGAATTAAGAATAATTAAAATATCATATTTGTACAAGGGATTCCTGACGCTTTACTGTTTGTCAAATTTGAGTACTTTTTCTGTTAGTCACTTTACTTCACTTTAATTTACATTTAAAATTAATCTTTTTCTCCATTAATCATTTAATCTTTTTCTTTAGTTTATTTGTTCTTTCTACTATTTTTTTAATTTGTCTCTTTGTGGAATCGACACCCCAAATCTGTGCTACAACTACTGCGTTATTCTTTGGGCGTAATCTTGTGTATAACTTTCTATACTTAGACTCTTGTACATCTATTTATTTGTAAAAAATTGAATACAAATATCTCAAATTATTGAGCAAACACGTCTCCCTCTTGTTTTCTAATATGGTATCAGCCTAATACAGATCCTCCAACACGCTGCCCATGGCCACCTCGTCCAACCCCTCTCTTCCCTCCCTTTATCTCCTTCACCCTTCAGATTCACCAAGCTTAATCCTTGTCAATGGTCTTCTCACCAGCGACAACTATCCAAAATGGCATAAAGCCATGACAAGAGCTCTCAATGTAAAAAAAAAACTTAGTTTTGTTGATGGCACCCTCAAGCCCCCTGATTCTACCACACCCAAGTACACACAATGAATCAAACCAAAGACATGGTTCTTACATGGATTCTTAACTCCATCAGTCATTCCCTTGCCAATTCCCTCGAGTATCATACCGACCTTCGTGATGTTTGGGTCGATCTCTCCTCCCGTTTCTGTCATGGCAATAATGCACGTATCTACCAACTCAAACGTGCCCTTTCCTCCCTACAACAAACCACAAATTCAATTCATGACTATTACAACCAAATCAAATAGATTTGGGATGAACTTGGCCATCTACAAAATAACACTGACCTCAAAGCTTTACAACAACAAGCTGACGATGAGCACGTGTTCCAGTTCCTACTCGGCCTCAATGATTCCTTCGCTCCTCTTCGCACCCAAATCTTGGCCATGGATCCCCTTCCACCTATAAGCAAAGTTTTCTCTATTTTGTTTCAAGAAGAACAACAAAGGCTACTCAACATATTGACCTCTTCACATCATAAACACTTGCCATGGTTGTTCGCAACAGTGGGAGTTTGAAAGTTCCTTTCAAGTGCATGGCTTGCTGGAAGGAGGGCCATACCTGCAACCGATGTTGGACAGTGGTGGGTTAACCACCTGGTCGTGACTTCCGCTCCAAGCAACGGACCTCCATTCTCAGTCCACCTCCACCGAGTGTGAATCAGACCACCATCACACCTTCGGATTCCAGTCCAGTCCCTGGGTTATCACCGGAGTTGTACCAAAAGCTCCTTCATCTGCTCAGCCCATCGCCCTCTCCAATTACTTCCTCTTCCAATTTTGTTGGTAACCTTTTCTCCCCTCAATCTACTTTCTCCTTCAATCGGCGCCTCCATTGGGTGGTAGATAGTGGCACGAGCCACCACATTTGCCATCACAGATAAGCTTTCACCAATCTACAAACCCTAGCCTCTCCTCACTCTGTTTGCTTACCCATGGGCCAAGATGTCCCAGCCGAAGGGCTAGGCACTTGTGTCCTTTCCCCTTTTTTAATTTTAACTAATGTTTTTCCTCTTTTCTCCATTAATTTATTATCTGTTTTTCAAATTTCCCTCCACAATTCTTGTGTTATTACATTTTCTTCTAATACTTGTTTATTTTAGGATCCACAATCGATGACGCCGATTGGAGCGAGTGATTTATGCAATGGGCTCTACGTGTACCGTCCCAATCCCCTTGTGGTTTTTGCTGCTCAATCCACTGCTAATTAGACCTTATGGCATCAATGTCTAGGTCGTCACCCTTCTAGTTTTATCATTCTCAATATTTTTTATTCTCCCTGTATTCTTTCTAATTGTGATGTTTGTGCTCATTCTAAGTACACAAGACTACATTTTTCCAATCATGCTAATAAAAATGTTTTTTGCTTTAATTGCATTTTTGTGATATTTGGGATGGATATCATACTTCTTCTTTATGTGGGGCTCATTATTTTCTCACAATTGTTGATGATTTTTCTTGCACAACTTGGATATATCTTATGCGAACACATTTGTGTGTTTGGGTGTCTCTGTTATGCACAAACTCTTAGTGCTCATCGTGACAACTTTTCTCATCGTGCTACTAAATGTGTATTTCTTGTTTATCTTAGTATTCATAAAGCATACAAACTCTACAACCTTGACACCCTGTCCATTTTCTATTCTCATGACGTTACATTCCATGAATAACAATTTCCTTTTCAGGATCTCCAAGACACTTACTCTTCATTTTCCCCCATCATTCCTCTTCCCGTTCCTAAACCTGTTGTCCTTACTTCTCCACTCCCTGACTCTCCTGATTCTCCTCCCTCCTTACCCTCACCTACTTCTCCACCATCTGACTCTCTTGTTCCGTGTCCTCGCCGCACCATTGTTCGGCCTACCTATGTCCACCACTACATATGCCCCACCTTACACACGGAACCCATGCCATCTTCACCTGCTACACCAACTTCAAGTACTGCTCATCCTTTATTTGCTTTCCTCTCATATTTTTGTTTTCTTTCTCACATATTACTTATTTAATTGCTCTTACCTCCTGTACTGACCCTTCCTGCTATTTTGATGCCATCCGCCATTCCCATTGGCGCGAGGCTATTTCCACTGAGATCCGTGCACTAGAGGATAATTCCACATGGATTCTTGAACCTTTTCCCTTGGTAAGAAATCCATTGGATGTAAATGGGTTTTCAAAACCAAACTAAAGGCCGATGGATCTATTGAGAGGTACAAACCTCGGCTAATTTCCAATGGTTACACTCAGGTTGAAGGTCTTGACTATCATGAGACCTTTGCACTGGTTGCCAAAATGACCACTATCCACTGCTTATTGTCAGTCACTACTGCCAAAAATTAGATGATTCATCAACTCGACATCAACAATACCTTTTTGCATGGCAATCTTGATGAAGAAGTCTACATGAATCCACCATCTAGATACTGTACTAAGGGGGAGACCCGTGTCTGTCGGCTCAGAAAATCCCTATATGGTCTCAAGCAAGTCTCCCGCAATTAGTTTTTTAAACTAATGTAACACCCTCTTCCCGTGGGCTAGGTGTGTTATGTGTTTTTCATAAAATAAACCCGGCAAGAAATCTCATATTTAATAAATGAAATTATAATTTATTTTGTAGAAAAAATATCTTCCAAAAATATTAAATAAATAAACTGAATAAATTTATGTCATAAAATCAATTTTATTCTAGAAAGTCTGAAACTAAATTAATTGTTCATTCTAATACTGGCCTGCCTACTTGTTTTCATCATCCTCCCCTGGGTGGTTAAAAATATGAAAACAAACTAAAATGAGTCGAAGACTCAGCAAGAAATCCATCATAATGTTAACATAATAACATAAGGTTTTCATAAAAGTTTTCATGCTGAAAGCTTAAAAATATGATTGTTCATACTGATACTTATGCTATGCATGACTTGATTTATTTGAATTAACTGACTGATTTGATTGATTTATCTGAATTAATTGACTGATCTGACTAGCCAACACACTTAACCCTGTGTGTGAGGTTGTGCACCGGCCTCACGTCCAGTAGCCCGCGAGGGGGCTGCTAATAGTATTTTGGCATACTATGGTAGACCACGCTTGAGTCCGTGACTTGCACATCCACCCTGAAATTGAACTGCATTGGTACCATGCATCTGAATGGTCATCTCATTAACTGATCTTATCTTATCTTGTACTTGAACTTGAGATAACTTACGTGTCTTATATACATGATATGCATGACATAATACATACATAATTATAATTTATGAATTTAAACATGATGCGGAATGATATGATCATATGCTATGCTAGATGACATGTTTGCATATGGCATGAGTGGTGCATAAATAATGGTTGTCAATGAACTAGTTTGAATAATACTTATATAAAAGCTTAACTGTGATGATCTTAATTTATGATCAAATTACTTATCTCGCTATGCTTCTTCTTGAATTTCACTTCGTAGCTCGTCACCTATATGCAGTATTAACTATTACTAAATCTGTTTAGGAACAACATGTACTAATATCTTACGTAATTAAATCTATAATCTAGAAGATAGTCAAATAAACCTTTTGTTTAACACCATAATAAGTCTTGATATTTTAAACATATTATAATTTAGTAGAATACTTGAGCTATTTTAAATAAGTCATAAAAACTTCAATTCTTGAAATAGGTTTCATTTCTTAACATAATTATTCAATCTTATAAGAAATCTAATAAATATTAATATCATTTAAATATTTTTAACATATTTCTTAATTTCTTAAAATATAACTTAATACTTTTATTAAAAATTGGCTAAATAGAGAAAGGGGAATATTAACTAAAATAATAGGCTCAATAGTATACTTTAAAATACATTTCAAATTCTTTAAGCATTTTCTTATAAAAAATGAGTTTATGACTAATATATTTATTTAATAAAAATAAAGTCAACTTTGAAATATTAAGCCCAATAAAATCACTAAAACAATTATTGAAACATAATAAAATCAAGCCATTTAAAATACAAGAGTCAGGCTACTCTGCTGCCCAGAGTAGCCTACTCCAGTTTACCGCTAGTTGTATTTCAATTTTTTTTTCATTTTTCTATTCACATTTTTTTAATAGATTTAAATATTTTTAAAAAATAAAAAATACACCAATACACTTAAAATCGCTTCCTTAATCACTAGATAAAAAAAAAAATTCACCAAGCAGTACATTTGAGCAGTTAGTTTCGGGCGACATAGTAGCCTTTTTCAAAATACAAATCTATCACAATGGTACATGTCTCATTAACCTCAAGCTTAGCCCACAAGGAAATTAGGCCACCAGATTTAAACACCAAACAAGTTAAAACTAAACCCAATTTACTTTTCAAAACACAAGTTTATCTAATAAGAAAAATCTAATTGTAAGCGATTTTGCGCACTAATACGCGCACTCATTCAATATGATTGGTCAGAAAGTAGATTTATTGAAAATAATGCTAATTTGAATTTAAAATATGAAGGCAACAACATTAGTATACAGATTGGTATGCAAATTTGCTTGTACATAGCAAAACTCTATCTAATAAGCTCAACATACATAGGGCCCAAGGGGCCGTTGTGAATCAATGTTCCTTTAAGAAGCCAAAACACACGGGACAAAGAACCATGGCAATGCGAGAGAAACAGAAGGCTTATCGAGATGGGGCATGCGAAGGGAATGGGCTGGATGGCGGCTCTGGGTGGCTAGGAGTGAAGGCGGCGCAACTGGAGGCTTCTCTATGGTGGTGCGACTCTGAGAGAGGGAGAGAGAGAGAATATATGTTTACCGAAAATGAATGAGAGAGAGAGAGAGAGAGAGAGAGAGAGAGAGAATGGCGGACGACCGTGGCTTACCGAGATGGGGTGGGTGCGATGGGGTTGTGCTAGTCAGCTTGTTCTGTGGCTGAGGGTGGTTCTGTCTTCCTTGCAGTGGCACCGACGTGTTCTGGGCAGTGGTGGTTGGCGATCTCGGTGTTTTTCGAGAGGTGGCTTTCTCTGTTTTTACTGTGTAACTCTGGTTTGAAGTGTGGGAGAAAAATTTGATTCCGTTGGAGGTTTTGGCCATGGGGTATCGTGGGTTTGTTGATGAGAATATTGTGAGGAGGAAGAGAGGATTTATAGTAGGGCTTTGATATGAGAATTGGTCTTCCATTAGGATTTGGATTTATCAATTAGGGAATAAGGATGAGTATGAGGTTAGGATTATAAAATCAAGAGATAGGGATGAGACTTCCGGGTGGAGATAGGAAGAAATACAATTTAAATTCAAAACAAAACTCTAGTAGCTATTGAAAAAATATCGGGTCATAAAAAAATACCAATAATAAAATGATAATAAACTTATTAAAATGAACAATTTAAAATCTGATGATGATGATGATGATGATGATGATAATAATAATAATAATAATAATAATAATAATAATAATAGTTATATGAAAAACATATAAAACTTAGATTATGGCCTAATTTTAGGATCGGGTTGTTACAACTAACTACTGTGTTTCTTGATGCAGGTTTTCATCAATCTCAGGTAAATCATTCATTATTCACTCTTGTTACCCACACCAGCATCACTCTTGTTCTTATTTATGTTGATGACATCTTGGTTGCTCGTAATGATATTTTTCAGATCGAAGTTTTCTAGCGAATTCTCTCTACCCATTTTAAAACAAAAGATCTTGGCTCTCTAAAATATTTTCTTAGACTCGAAGTTGCTCACTCTCACAAAGGCATCTTTCTCACAGTGCAAATATGTTCTTGACATACTTCATGACAGTGGCCAACTTGGTACTTGAACCGCCTCTTTTCCTATGGAACAACATTTGAAGCTTAACAATCAAGATGACACTCTCCTCCTTGATCATTGTCTTTATTGTCGCCTAGTTGGTTGCCTCATCTACCTGACCATCACTCGACCTGACATTGTCTATGTAGTCAACATTCTCAATCAGTTCATGCACGCTCCTCGTGTCCCTCACATGACTGTCGCTGCTCGTGTTCTCCGTTACCTCAAAGGGAGTTCCAGCTAAGGCATTTTCTTCTCCTCCTCTAGCAGTCTTCAAGTTACCGCTTATACTGATTCTAATTGGGCTAGCTGTCTCACCACACGCCGCTCTACCACAGGCTACTTCATTTAGTTAAGCATTAGTTCGTTCTCACTGCGTACCAAGAAATAGACTATAGTTGCTCGATCTTCTGCCGAAGCCGAATATCGAGCTATGGTCGTTACCACCTGCGAACTCACATGGTTGAAGCAGCTTCTCACTGATCTTCGCATCTTTCATCCCTAGCCTTTCTCTCTTCATTGCGACAATCAATCTGCACTCTATATTGCACACAATCATGTGTTCCAATCATGTGTTCCATGAGCATATCAAACACATTGAGATTGATTGTCACATTATTCGTGATAAAATTTACTTGGGCCTCCTCAAAGCCATTCATACTTCTTCACATGAGCAAGACGCCGATATTTTCATCAAAGCCTTAGGACAAGAACTTTTTCATCATTTCTCGTGCAAGTTGGGCATTACAGATCTCCATGCGCCAAGTTGAGGGAGAGTATTGACAGAAAATATTTAGTTTGCACAAAATTAGGGATTACCTTAATTTTAGGACTCAATCAAATTAGTTTACTTACTTTATGTATAACTTTCTATGCTTAGACTCTTGTGCATCTATTTATTTGTAAAAAAGTTGAATACAAAGATATCAAATTATTGAGCAAACTCGTCTCCCTTTTGTCTTCTAACATTTTTTTTTTCAGATTTTTTCAGTTTAATTTTCTTAAAATGTATCTTCCAAATCAAATTATGTCACATTACTGATGTGAGGTGTAAAAACTTTCAAATAGAATTAGTTTTTAGGAGTTAGAAAATTTTTTTAACCCTTTGAAAGAGGGCAATGAGAGGTTCAGATATATGAGGAGTCCACGACCCCAATCTTTATGTTTTTATGAAATAATGGAATTTCATTAGATTTATTATTAGAATTTACTGCACTTCCAATGATTTACAAACACATGAGCCTCCTGTTATAAAAATAAAACAAGATATCATATTTAAAATCAATCAGCCCACATTTTAGCGGTAAAATTATTATCAAACACTTCTAAAGGATCACATATAGAAGGAGTGATGATAAAAGTTCAAAAAAAAGAAAAAAAAAAAAGAAAAAGATCATAGGATTATAAAAGATCATTTTTTGGCTCTCCCTTTTGCCCTACATCTCTTATCCTTAGGAGGTCTTTCTCCACTAGCAGGTTTTTTCGAAAAACTTTGTTTATTCTGGTTTTTTCGAGGTTTTATCAAACAGGTTAAGAGGTTTATCTGAAAGTTATAAACTAAGTTGCTTCCTCAGTGGGCTCAAAGATGAAATCAGACTTCCTATTCATATGTTGCTTCCCAATGGTTTGAATTCATCATTTGGGTTGGCAAAATGCAAGAATAGTATGTCAGAAGTCTTCGTGGCAGCAACAGAGTAGGAGGGTCATATTCCATTTGTTCCTTTGTCAACAGGAGGTTCTAACTCATCTGCTAATGTCAACAAAAAGGATGTTGTCCCAGGATAACGAGGTAATAATTTCAAGAATTCACTCTCTATTTAGAGAGTTAGTCCTATAGAAATGAATGAGAGAAGAGAGAAGGGCTTATGTTACTATTGCGATGAGAAATAGAATCCTAATCATCGTTCTAATAATCATCAGTGGTGATCTTGGTCGATAAAGGAAGTACCCACAATTTCCTGGATCCTATGATAGCTAAGAAGGCAGGGCTAGAAACTGGTAAGGAGTAGCATATTGAAGTTAGAGTGGCTAATGGAGATAGAATGAGAAGTAAAGGAGTGATGGAGAAGGTGAATCTCAAGGTGTAATGAAACTAGTTTGTTACTATTTTTTCTTGTTACCCTTGGGAGGCTGTGATGTGGTTTTGGGCATGCAATGGCTGAGAACACTTTGTTTGCTCCTGAGAACACTTTATTCATTTAAACAGGAGTAAACAAATTCGTATCGTTCGAATTAAATTATCAACTCGTCCGAACAGTTACCCATTAGTTTGAGCTTAATTATTCAGTTCGAACAGTAATTTAGGAAGAAACATTTTTGTCCCCAAAAAAAAAAAATTGGTTTGAATGCCTTCGAATGGTTGGTCACATTTTGTCCCTAATAGTATTTTTTAGAACGAAAATTCTTCATCTCCAAAAAGTTTTTGGGACCAATTGGCATCTTTTGGTTCGTCCCAAAAATTGCCATCCGTTGTAGTGGCTCAAGAGGCCTTGCAGAAAATGAAGGCAGAGAGAAAAAGGATGATGGAGGAAGCCGAGGCAAAGCTTAATGCAGAGTCTATTCGGAGGAAAGAAGCGTTAGATGAAGAAAGGGATGCCAAAATTAAAGATGACGCGTGCGCACTAGTTGACGGATTCTCTAGACGAGTACTTAGAACTCAAAGTCTTCCTATATCTTCCCTAATTTTCTGAAAATTTACTTTAGTTTCCTTCTGAAAGTCTTAGTTCTGTACCCCGGTAGGTTTGGGAGGTGAGATAAAATACAAAATTCTCATCTCATCATTATACATTTTTCAAATTCCCATATAAAATATAATAAACAATTCAACTTTTTCAAATCCTAATTCAACTTTTTTAAATCTCAAAACAATAAAAATATTAAAACATAATATTTTAAACTTTCAAACAAAACAAATTCTCATCTCACCCCCAAACATAATATGTTGAGTTAGCTACTCCCAACAATTCCACATGTTTGTGGATTTTGAATGTACCACAGAAATTTTCTTCGAGCTGCTATTGGCTGCATTTTACATGACCTGTAGTAACTTCCAAAGTAGGTTATGGCATCACCGATATTGCTGTCCACCAACTAAATATCATTTATGGAATATAAAAAATCTATTTGCAAATTCACTAATGGCAAAACCAAGCACATTGCTGCTGTGAAAGCAAGTCACGTTGTATTTGCATGTATTTTTATTATAACTGTTGTCCAATAGTAAGTAGTATGCTTACATTCACAAAATTAGCACACTCAAATGATGTTCTTGTATTTGCCCCATAGACCTCGGCTTTTGTCTATTCTTATGATCAATAAAATTTTGTTTATCGATAAAAAAATAGTATTTTTAGATACCAGCTTACAACCGACAACTATTCTGTCTAAAATATGTCTTTGAGGCACCAATGCTAAAAACTAGATATATAAACAGTTCTCTAAAACCAAAAGTGAGGCTTCTAAAATGTTATCATGTTGATATAGAGTTTATCAATTGACCCTGTGGTGTTTTTAGTTATTATTTGAATTGTATTCTTTAAGAAGGTGCTGCTTAGTTTTGGTTGGTTCTATTTTTATTGTTGGGATTGGTCATAGCTGGCAAGCTATTGCCGCTGCAGCTTTCCCAGCTTTAACCTTTCGAGTGGAAGATGTTACCACCATGAGCCACATACCGCCATTATTTTCCCATTTTCTTTCCAAAATATCATCGTATTTAAAAAGAATTACTACCCCTTATATTAATAGGCATTATTTATGCCGGATGTCAAGTTTGGCATCTCAATCTGGCATTTGCACTTGGCAGCTTAAGAAAATCAATCACGATGTGTTTGTTGACAGCAAAAACAAAACTCCAACGATTCATGTAGTTGCAAGCAATTGTACAACCAACAGATTATGAGACATCTGAAAGAAAAAAACCGACTAAACCAACTGTCCACACTACAAAGCTTGGCAATTTTAGCACTCTGCAGTCTGCACAACAAAATCTCGGAGGACGTCTGTCCTAAAAGTTCAATGTTTCACGGACATCACCAGTAATCTCCACAGGAACATTTGCCATCTTTGAAATGATGAAACCGTTTATTGTCCCTAACAATTAGTTCCCTCCCAACGATCTTGGACATGATCTTGATGGCATTATGGCAGTCACCGCAGATGCGGAGGTTCTTGATGATCCTAAGAGGCGTCCTTGCTGGAGTACTGATCAGACCATATGCAATTGCCAAACGCTCACTATGATAGAGCAAGGCCTGCTCCTTGGCCTCTTGATCGATGTCATGAAGAACATATCTCGTGTCCGGCACATAACCTGCTTCTTTCATCCCAATGGAGGCCTTCAGCTTTTCATCATCCTTGTAAAGAGTTGGGTTTCGATATTCACTGATTCTATTCTTCCCATCAAGCATGCTGATTGCAGTGCGCTTTTTGGGTGGAGGGGTAGGGATCTTATTAGCAACAGCTTTTGACGAATCAAGAGCAACCATCAACTCCTCAGTCCGGTCTTCAAGATCAACATCTCCATGAATCCGAGCATAATTCCTCAAAGTCACCCAAACCTCTACCATTGGCTCAAATGGGAGTCTCTCTATCAGCTCCTCTGCTTCATTAAGATGCCCACACATCCCAAGTACACCTAGAACCCCCATATAATGCTCAAACCCTGGATTGATTCCACACTCATCCTTCATTGACTTAAAATGTATAAATGCTTCCTCCACAGCATTCGCACTGGCACAAGCCGAAAAGACTGCAAGAAAAGTCTCCCCAGTGGGTTTCAAACCAAGCTGCCTCATCTGCTCAAACAAATGCAACCCCTCATCACCCAACGCATTATCCGCATACCCATTAATCATCAAATGCCAAGACTGCATATCCCGATCTGGCATATGATCAAACACTCTCCGCGCATCGGTCATGCCTCCACACTTCCCATACATTTCAATCACCTTATTGTTCAACGGAAGATCACCCCGACAAGTCGACTGTAACAATAAATCATGAACCTTTTTTGCATTCTCATAAGAATTTGATTCGGCACAATGGTCAAACAGCCTATGGAAGCAGTTCCAATCAGCTTTAACCCCTTGCTCTATCAGTTCAATAGCTTCCTTAACCTTCCCCGTTTCGCAAAACTGAATAAGGTCTTCAATCGAAGGTGGAGGGGGAGAAGAAACCGGTGTTTGGTCCTCAACAACCTGGTCTCGGTTAGGGCTCTGGACCTGTTGGCTCCACTGATTAGGATTTTGGACCGTTGGATACCCTTGGTTTATATTGTGCCACTGTTTTGGGGCCCTGGGTTGCTGAAAACTTGGGGTCTGAGTGTTTACTTGATTAGGGTTTTCATATTGAGGAGTCCACTGATTACGGTTTCCATGCTGAGAATAACCCCGAGCTTGATCAGGGTAGCCACTGTTGGGAAAGTTGTGTCCCTGATTAGGGTATCCACGATCCTGATAGTTCTTGTTCTGCGCCTGTGAATTCCACCCCTGGTGTTGCGGGACCCACTGATCAGGCTGTCCCTGGTTCTGAAAGCTCCTAAACGGTGCTTTCTGCTGCTGCTGTTGCAGTCGTGGGGAGGGCCTCTGATAGTCATCTGGGATTGCAGAGGTGCTTCTGGTTTGATTGTTGTTGTTGCGAGAATGAGAAGGGTTTGTAAGGCGTACCTTGAAGAAAGAGGGTTCTATTCGGCCTCGGGCCCGCCGGATGGTCATAAGCGACGCCATTGGAGCTGGAATGAGGTACAATGGATTGTTCTCATACCATACATTGTTCTCATACCATATTTATGTCAGTTTTTATGTTTATCTTATAGCAATGACAATAACCTAGCCAAATGTCAATACAAGTTCATAATTTGATTATATTTGTCTAAAAGCTTTCACATTAGACTAGTCAATGATCCAAAGTTTAACATGTGGGCTACAATAATTCTTGATTGCTCTCCAAAGTTAGCGAACCACTGTCTACAATGCATCAGAGTATTTTATTATTTCATAACCTCTCCCCCTCTCTTTTCCTCGTTCTTTTCTCTTTCTTCAACCCGAAAGCCATCCAGACATACCTGCCTCACTCTTCTTCAACCCGCAGCATCCCCTTCGTCGTCTGCATTGCCGTCGTCTTCTAGGCCAAATGAATTGCTTACAATAGCAGTCATTGACCATATCAGCACCTCACTTTCGCAGCTCATATTTGGCTCCACTCTCTATCTCTTCTCATTTGTAGCTTAGATTTGGGTTTCTAGCTTCTGATGGAACCCGAATCGACGAAAATGTGGGAATTGGGCTATGTTCCTTCTAGCGATGGTAATCTTTTCACCATCAAGTCCCTATTTTTTTTTTCGAAATTTCTCAATTAGTTTATATTGATGGTTTTTTTTCCATTCTCTTTGATGTTTTCGTTTATGGCTTTTTCTTTTTCCGAATTAGTTGAAAACAATTGCTTTGGTTCCTGATCTGTCTTACCCGTTTACTTAAAACCCTAAGTCACATAATCGAAATTTTACTTGTTGTTTGAATTGTGTTACACAGCTGTTGCTTGAATATTTTGTTGCTAATTTGTTTGACTACATATAAATGCTGATTTGTTGAAGTGCCAAAAGAATTCTCGAAACAAATGAAGAAATAATCTGGCTGATTGAAAGAACATGGGTGGAAGTTGTGATATAGTGCTTATAAGACCACGAACCAATGAAGAAATAATCTTAAAGGGTGTAGATCTGCTGAAAATCTTATACAACTATCTGTAGAAGAAATTAATATTTTTGCAATGACAGTGTCGTCATTACATCCTTTCAATGAAATTAATATCTGTTGAAGTGATAAAAGTTCAATTTTTGGAACAAAAGTTATGAAGGTTATATAAGAGGGTGGGTATTATTTCCATGATTAATGTTTCGCATATTTAGATTTATGCAATAGGGACATTTCTAGGCTGCTTTCTAACAGGTACTTCTTTCATTCTCAAGGTGATCACTAAAGTATTCATGTGTTTGGAAAAGCTCTTTTATCCACTTGTTTCTGTCACATTATGATCTGAACTTGATTTTGTGATCTTTATGAATCAGAGCCACAACATATCACCTGAATGGATAGTAATATTAGCTGTTGGTGGGGTGCTGGTAAGGTAACTATTCCATCTATAAATTTATGTAGTAAAATGTTACAACCTTTCTCTGCCTATCCAAATTCAAGATGGATTTTTATTTTTACATATTTCTATTCAGATATACATAGCATCTTTCTCCATTGGACTGGGAGCAGTCCCTTGGGTGATTATGTCTGAGGTAACTTTTTGCATTTTCAAAGTGCAACAAAGATTTTCGAAAATCTAGGTTGGAGAAGTCTCTCACATGCTTAAACAATACATGTTAATTTGATTGACTGGGTTGGAGGAATTTCTGCCAATTCAGTTGGAAGAAAAAATTTCTATTCATAGTGAACATGTGTAAAGGCCAAGGGGCTGAAATGTGTTTTCTTTCAGATTTTCCCAATTCATGTGAAGTTGGTTGTTGGGAGCTTGGTGGTGTTGGTCAATTGGTTGGGTGCTTGGGCAGTTTTCTATACATTCAACTTTCTAATGAGCTGGAGTGCTTCAGGTAAAAAAATAAAGTCCACAACATTAATGGTACAAAACAAAAGGCATTCTTAGTTTGCACTGTTGTTCAACTGATGACTTTTATCACTCATTTATTTGATTTTTCTTTTTCTTCTTTTCAAAGCACTTTTTTCATTTACTCTGCATTTTCTGTGATGACAGTTCTATTTGTGGCGAAGTTAGTCCAAGAAACCAAAGGAAAAACACTAGAAGAAATTCAAGCAAGCATCAACTCATAGAAAATGAGAAAGGCTAAACAAAGAATTGAAATGGACAATAGATGGGCAGGAGATCCGTGATTTTACTCATGTCAAAGAGGATTACTACTTTTATGTTTATCTACTTTATGAAGAGAATTTTCTTTCACATCTTCACAATTCCAAGCCTAAAATAAAGACTTCGTCTCAGTTTTTGGTTGGTTTATTTGAGAATTAGCAAAGCTTCCTTCCCCACTTCCCTTACAAAATTAGTTTGTTAGTTTCAAAAATTGTTGTATAAATTTTTTTTTGTCAAATATTATTAAATATATGAAGTGTATTTGTAAAATATATATATAAAAAAAACTTGTCAAATATTATTAAAATATATAATATTATATTATTATTTTGACTTTAAAATGGCTAGTCGAATGTGAATTCACCTAGTCAAAAGTTTATGCTATAGCCAAAAGTTGAGATTCTAGCCAAATTTTAGACTTGACAATAGCTAGGCCATTGCCAATGCTCTTATTGGTTTAGTGGTTAGTTACCACTACGTCTTTAAATACCTTTTATTTTGAGTTCTGTTATTTGCTGATTTGGTCTTCTCAGCATGTTGTAGGAGTTGTTTAGATGTGGGCTATTTTCATGTTTGTTCAGTTATTTCTATTTGCTTTGTAAGGCTATATAATAGCCAAGTTTGTTATTCAATGAAAACAAGTTGATTTCCTCCAGATTCATCTGTACTCTTTATTCAGCTTCTATTTTCTAACATTTGGTATCAGAGCCCCATCACAGGGGCCTAATTATTTAAAAGCCGCAGTCTTCTACGTGTGTTCTACTTGCACGATGACGACAGAGATTTCATTTGTCCAGCCAGCTGTTTCGAAGTTTGATGGCTACAATGATCACTGAGCAATGCTCATGGAAAACTTCTTGCGTTCAAAGGAGTATTGGGGACTTGTGGAGAATGGAGTTCCTGCAGTGGCTGAAGGTGTTGTTCTCACAGATGCACAGAGGAAACACATTGAAGATCAGCAGTTAAAGGATTTGAAGGCAAAGAACTATCTATTTCAGGCATTAGATCGTTCTATCCTAGAGACAATTCTAAACAAAAAGACTGCAAAGGATATATGGGATTCTATGAAGGAGAAATATCAAGATACCACACGAGTGAAGCGTGGAAATTTGCAAGCTCTGAGGAAGGAATTCGAAATTCTTCTCATGAAGCCGGGAGATACTGTGAACGAATATTTCTCTAGCACTCTTTCCATTGCCAACAAAATGAAAGCCAATGGTGAGGATAAAGGAAATACTCCTGTTGTTGAAAAGATTTTACAATCTATGACTTCCAAATTTGATTATGTTGTTTGTTCCATTGAAGAGTCTAAAGATTTAGACACTTTAACCATAGATGAGTTGCAGAGTAATCTTATTGTACATGAACAACGCATGAACTCTCATGTGTTAGAAGAAGAACAGGCTTTAAAAGTTACTCATGGAGATCACTCCGGAAGCAGAGGTCGGGTCGTGGAAATTATAGAGGAAGAGGAAGAGGGCGCAGTAGGAGATCTTTTGATAAGGCCACAGTGGAGTGCTATAATTGTCACAAGCTAGGACATTTTGCATGGGAATGTCCAAGCCGAGAGACAGAGGCAAACTATGCAGAGAATCAATAGGAAATGTTGTTGATGGCGTATGTGGATCTAAACAAAACTAGTCGTGCATATACGTGGTTTCTTGACTCTGGATGCAACAATCATATGTGTGGAAAGAAAGATTATTTCTGTAACACCCCGTATTTTAGTGTATTTTTACTGAAGGAATTATTTTTATGTAATTAAAATAATTTCTCTTATTTTAAATTGGTTGGATTTTTAGTGAGTTTATTTCTACGATTTTTATTTGGTGAAAATTATTTTTATGTGCTTTCTTAATATTTATTTATTGTTATGCATTTAAATTGCTTATAATATTTAAATTAATTACCGTGGGATTTAATTATTTCAATTTGACTTTACCATTACGTTTAAATTATTTTATTTAACTTGAGGTTTTGAAATCGTTTCCGTTGGATCATTTTTGTGACCCAAGTTATGAGGATTGGACCTCATTTCTTTTCCCTCTATTTTTCTTTTCCTTTTCTTTTTCTTTTCTTCTTTTCTTTTTCTTCTTCCTTATTTTTTTTCTTTCTTCCCGTGCGCACGTTTCTCTCTCCTTTTCTCTCTCCCCGCGTCCGTTTCTCCCCCACCAGCTGCGCCGCCGTCCGTCGGCGGTGGTCGACACCGCCCAGCCCATTAGACTCCCCAGCCGTCGGCGACCTCACCCCACCAATATCACCGCCGTTCGTGCCGCCGTTAGCCTCCACGAAGCCCACGAAACCCACGAAGCCGCGGCACACTTTCCGCCATTGCGCCGCCGTCGCACCGCCATTGGCCACCATCTTCCTACCTCTTCATCCCCGGCCTCTTGGCAACCCGTTGGACCCAACTCTAGCTCCGATCCGTCACCGGTGAAGCCCCACCAAGTCCATCTCCGATTTGCACATTTTTGGCCTAAAACCACCCCTTGCGCCACCACCCACGGCAAACCACCACCACCACTAGCTTCACCGACCTCCCTAGGCCCTACCCTATCAATCTTGGGTCTTCGTTTGTCCTCGTTGAAAAGTTAGTATTTGTGACCCACGGCCACAGTGTATTTTACACTGTGGTGTTGCTCAAACGTCGCATTTTTCAACTTCGTGATCCTCGAAAAATTATTATATTGCACTGTAAGTATTTCTCCAAAGAACTTTCGTAATTTAAATGTATTTTTGCACTAACCCATTTCACTGTGTTTTTGGCATGCCGGACTGAGTCCGAGGAGTTCGGGGGTCGGATGGATTTGTGATTGGAGTTGTTTGGTTGATTTGGTTGAATTGGATATTGGTTGTTGATGGGTTGGTTGGATTTGTTGGTATTGTTCATTGATGGATGTTAGACATTGTGTTGGTACATGTGCATTTCATTATTTCATGCATGATCATGTTTGTAAAAGAAAACTGGGTTTTCGTGTATTGCATTCATGTTCATGTGATTTGAAAAGCTATGATTTTATGTGATAATATTTTTGGTGTGTGTGTATCACGACCCCAAGCCTAGATGGGGCATTAACTCGGTGGAGCTCCTCTGGTTACTCGGGAGCGGAATATACTGAGTAACGTCCCCTGGATTGTCGCCGGGCGACAATGGGATCGGACGAGATGGTCTCGTGCCGACTCCGTGGTCCTTCTGCTGGCGGGGACTAGAGGATGTCTGGCCACGTACGCGCTGGGCGCGGAACTGGGCATCGCTCGTTGCGTAGTGTGGGTGCTTGGCCATGTACGCGCTGGGCGCGGAACTGAGCACCGCTACGAAGCCAGGACGTGCGGATGGTCCATAGGGGAGGCCATGGTGCATATGGAAATAATGTATGGTGCATTTGGGATTAATGCACTATTTTTTGGGAAAATAGTGCGAGTTGATTTTTGGGTAAATCATTTTCTGGGAAAATGTTTTACGGATAATTTGGACCAAAATGGGATTTTGGTGTGTGTTGAAAATTTATCATTTTCGGGAAAAATGATGTTTTGTGGAAAAATGCATGTTTTCATGTGCATGCATGTTAGTTGCATTTAATGCATTTTATATTACGTTGTTGTTTGGGTTATACTTACCTGCGAGACCATTTTGTGGTAACGCAGATTTTGATGCTGATGAGGAGGAGGAGGGCGAGCCTGAGGAGACGGCTCCGCCTGAGGAGTGATCTGGGATCACTCGTTTGTATATCTAAAATTATTGTAAATTATTTTATGGATGACTGTATAACTGCTATTTAAATCTTTACTGATGTTTGATTGTAAATAAATTCTGGTACTTAGTTGACTATCCGCTGCGTTATTTTATTTGTACACTGTTGCATGTACACACACTGGCACTTCGTTGGGGTGTGTGACCGTGTTGTCACCATCCTGGCGTCTTGATCCCTGTGTATTTATATAAGGGGGATTGGGGGCGCCACAGGTGGTATCAGAGCAGTTCGGCTCTGGGTAAAACCACATGTCCTTTAGGATAGTACCAGAAAATTATTTTTATTATTATTTTAAAAATAATAAATTTTTTTAAAAGTGATGTAAGTTAAGTTATTTATTTTATATTATGAGTTTGTTGCTATGTCATTTTATGTTAATTGTTGTTATTTAAATTATTTTATTTATCGCTTTAATTATTGTTTATTTTTGGTTGAGTATAAATTATCTGGATTTAAGCGGGGTTGGAGAATGTTCTATGACAGGATTATGGTGAGACCAAGAAGGCAAGCTGAGGTGCCTGAAGATGAGTTACCTAGAGGTGATGGAAATTATGCTATGGCAAGAGCATTAAATAGAATGACAGAATTTCTTCAACAGAATTTCCGACCGCCGCAGGGAGATTCAAGTAGAGGAGCCCAAGTGGGGTGTCCCTATGAGCGCTTCCTAACGCATAGGACCCCTGCCTTCACTGGGGAGGAGGACCCAATGCGAGCTAGGAGGTGGATTCAAGATTTGGAAAGAACATTTGAAGTTTGTGAATGCACGGAGGCTCAGATGGTATTATATGGAAGTTATATGCTGCAAGGTGAAGCGGCAAATTGGTGGGAGACCAAGCGGACATTATTAGAAATGGAGTTGGGTTCCTTGGCTGCTGTGTCTTGGCAGCGTTTCAAGAAAGAGTTCGATGACCTGTTCTTTCCTGCTTCAGTGAGAAGGCAAAAGGCTCGGGAGTTCAATAATTTGGTCCAAGGTGGCATGACTGTGGAGCAATATGCAAGAAAGTTTATGGAGCTTGGACGGTTCGCTCCTCACCTCATTACTACGGAGGAGTTGCGGGTCGAGCGCTTCCTGGAGGGTTTGCGCCATGAGGTACGTAAACAAGTGGCCTGCCTTCGGATTAAGGACTTTGAAGAGTTAGTGGATTTAGCCAGCATTGCAGAGCGGGAAAACAGTTTTGGAGCAGGTTCCCCTCCGGGTCAGAAAAGGCGGAGTTACCTTGGCGAAGGGAGTAGTTCTGGGTCGCCTCATAAGTTCGTGCAAAGGACTAGTGCCCGTCCGCAGACGACCACCGGTATTCGTGCTGGAGGTCGAGCTCCAGTTTGTAACAGGTGCAATAGAGCCCATGAGGGTGAGTGTGGCCAGAGAGGAATTCAGTGTTTTAGATGTGGCCAGCCGGGTCACTTTGCTCGGGAGTGTCCTGGTCAAGTTCAAGGAGGGCAAGAAGCGCGAGGAGCGCGAGGAGGTCGACGAGGTGGAAGGGGCAACCAGAGACAGTTGGTACAAGCTCGGGTTTATGCAGTGACCCCTGGTGATGTGGATTACAGAGCTCCAGAGACCCACGATGCTGGGGTTATTACTGGTATGCATTTAATCATTTTAATTTGATTTAATATTTGTTATGGTTGGATTATTTGGGATTGTCTGGTGGATGTGTTTGCTTCAGGTAGAGTTCGCCTATATGATTTCTATGCATGTACTTTGTTTGATTCTGGGGCGTCTCGATCTTTTGTGTCTGCCACTTTTGCACGGATGTGTAATCTGGTCACGGAGCCTTTATCGCAAACTCTAGTAGTGGCACTTCCAAATGGTGAGATGGTGTGGTGCTCTAAAGTTGCTTTGGGCTGTCCTTTGGATTTTGGAGGGAGGACACTGGATGCAGATTTGATTGTATTCAAGTTGCTGGGATTTGATATAATTTTGGGAATGGACTGGCTATATCGATATTCAGCAAATATTGATTGTAGAAGTCGGGTAATTGGTTTTCAACTCTCGGATGATGATTATGTGGAATTCGCGGGAAGTAAGTTGAAGGCAAAACCAACAATTATATCAGCAATTCAAGCTAGGAGAGATATAGCTCGTGGAGCAGATGCTTTTTTGGTCCAAGTTGAGTCTACGCCATCTGAGAAGAAGTCGTTAGTAGATATTCCAGTTGTGGGCGAGTTTCCTGATGTGTTTGTAGATGATTTGCCCGGATTACCTCCCGTTCGCGATATGGAATTTGTTATTGATTTGGAACCTGGTGCGGCTCCTGTGCATAAAGCACCTTATCGCATGGCACCGGCTGAATTAAAAGAGTTGAAGACCCAATTGCAAGAACTGGTCGACAAGGGATTTATTCAGCCTAGTACTTCACCTTGGGGAGCGCCTGTATTGTTTGTCAAGAAGAAAGATGATACTCTCCGAATGTGTATAGATTATCGGGAGCTTAACAAAGTGACTATTAAGAACAAGTATCCTCTACCAAGAATTGATGATTTGTTTGACCAACTTCAGGGAGCGGCTATCTTTTCGAAGATTGATTTGAGGTCAGGGTACTATCAGTTGAGAATAAGAGATAAGGACGTGCCCAAGACTGCTTTCAGGACGAGGTATGGGCATTATGAATTTAAGGTGATGTCTTTTGGGTTAGCTAATGCCCCTGCTGCTTTTATGGATTTAATGAATAGGGTGTTTCGGCCTTTCTTGGATTCTTTTGTGGTGGTGTTTCTCGATGACATTTTGATTTATTCTCGAGATTTGGAAGAGCATGCTTGTCACCTTCGCCTGGCACTTGGGAAATTAAGAGAACATCAATTGTACGCTAAGTTGAGCAAGTGTGAATTCTGGTTAGAAGAAGTTAAGTTTCTTGGACATGTGATTTCTCAAGAAGGGGTGGCTGTAGATCCTAGTAAAGTAGAAGCTGTTTTGTCGTGGCCTCGCCCTTCGACAGTTCGTGAGATACGAAGTTTCTTGGGACTTGCCGGTTACTATCGAAGATTTGTGGAAGGTTTTTCTCGACTATCAGGACCTCTCACTGCCTTGACTAGGAAGAATACTGAGTTTGTATGGTCTGACAAATGTGAGAGAAGTTTTCAAGAGTTGAAGAGAAGATTGACAACGGCACCTATTTTGGCACTTCCGGAGCCACACAAGCCATTTGTGATTTTCAGTGATGCATCCAAATTCGGGTTGGGATGCGTTCTTATGCAAGAGGGACGGGTTGTTGCTTATGCATCTCGTCAGCTGAAGATTCATGAAAGGAATTATCCCACGCATGATTTGGAGTTGGCGGCAATAGTTTTTGCGCTTAAGATCTGGCGACATTATCTGTATGGCGAAGCCTGTGAAGTTTATACTGATCACAAGAGCTTGAAGCATCTGTTTACTCAGAAGAATCTAAACATGAGGCAGAGACGGTGGTTAGAGCTAATTAGCGACTATCAGTGTGAAATCAAGTATCATCCAGGAAAGGCAAATTTAGTCGCTGATACCTTGAGTAGGAAGTCACAACAAGTGGATGAAGCGGAATCTTCAGATGTGGACTCTCTCCTTTGTGGAATGAGGAGACTTCTTATCGAGAGTTCACAGCAAGAAGAATTATTATCTTCAGTCTTGGATGTCCGAGTAGTGGATTTTGATGAATTAAAGACTCTTCAAAGAAAGGACCCTAATCTGTTGGCTATCAGGAAAAGAGTCAGAAAGTCTAGAGGACCCTTGCATTACAGCTTGGATAAGGATAGCATTCTTAGGTTTCGGGATCGTAGAGTGATTCCCCGAGACTCTGAATTTAAAGAGCGAATTTTAGCAGAAGCTCATGCAGCTCCTTATTCGGTTCATCCAGGAAGCACAAAGATGTATAGGGATTTAAAGAAGAATTTCTGGTGGGAAGGAATGAAGTCGGACATCGCCCTGTTTATTGAGAAATGTGACACATGCCGACAGGTGAAGGCTGAACATCAGAGACCTGCTGGTAGACTCCAACCTCACCCTATTCCGGAATGGAAGTGGGATGATATTTCTATGGATTTTGTGGTAGGGTTGCCGAGGACTCCTAGTGGGAAGAACTCCATTTGGGTGATTGTGGATCGGTTGACCAAGAGTGCCCATTTCTTGCCTGTTAATAATACTGACTCGTTGGGTAAGTTGACTCGGTTATATGTCAAGGAGATAGTGCGTTTGCATGGAATACCCAAGAGTATTGTGTCAGATCGGGACCCGCGATTCACGTCCCATTTCTGGAAGAGTTTGCAGGCGGCATTAGGCACTAAATTGAAGTTTAGTTCGGCGTATCACCCCCAAACGGACGGCCAATCAGAGCGTACTATTCAGACTCTAGAGGATATGTTGCGGTCTTGTGTCATGGAATTCCAGGGAAGTTGGGAGAATCACTTACCACTTATTGAGGTCTCTTATAATAACAGTTTTCATTCCTCCATTCAGATGGCCCCGTATGAAGCCTTATATGGACGGAAGTGCAGATCGCCTTTATGTTGGGATGAAGTTGGCGAGAACAAATTGCTTGGGCCTGAGTTAATTCAAGAAATGAAGGATCAAGTTCAGTTTATCAGGAAGAAGATGGCTGAAGCGCAAAGTCGCCAGAAAAGTTATGCAGATACAAGAAGAAGAGACTTATCCTTTGAAGAAGGAGATTGGGTTTATCTTAAAGTCTCTCCTATGAAAGGCGTTAAGCGCTTTGGTAAGAAAGGAAAGCTTAGTCCAAGATATATTGGCCCTTTTCAGATCATAGAGAAGGTTGGGCTTGTTGCTTATAGAGTTGCCTTGCCAGATTATTTTGGAGATGTTCATGATGTGTTTCATGTGTCCTCATTGAAGAAGAGTTTTGGACAGCAAGAGCCACGTTTTGTGGATCCCGAACGCATTCAACTGCGGCCCAACCTTACTTATGAAGTTGCCCCGACCCAGATCGTAGATTGGAAAGAGCAAGAGTTAAGGTCCAAGGTAATACCTATGGTGAAAGTGGCATGGGGTGATCCGTTGGCTCAAGATTTCTCTTGGGAGAGAGAGGCCGACATGAGGGAGCAATATCCATACTTGTTTGATTGATTTTGACGGTATGTTCTAAGTATTCTCTTGGTTGAATCTTGATCTTGTCTTGGTGCAATATTTGACCTTGCCAATTTCGTGGACGAAATTTTTTTAAGGGGGGGAGGATGTAACACCCCGTATTTTAGTGTATTTTTACTGAAGGAATTATTTTTATGTAATTAAAATAATTTCTCTTATTTTAAATTGATTGGATTTTTAGTGAGTTTATTTCTACGATTTTTATTTGGTGAAAATTATTTTTATGTGCTTTCTTAATATTTATTTATTGTTATGCATTTAAATTGCTTTTAATATTTAAATTAATTACCCTGGGATTTAATTATTTCAATTTGATTTTACCATTACGTTTAAATTATTTTATTTAACTTGAGGTTTTGAAATCGTTTCCGTTGGATCATTTTTGTGACCCAAGTTATGAGGATTGGACCTCATTTCTTTTCCCTCTATTTTTCTTTTCCTTTTCTTTTTCTTTTCTTCTTTTCTTTTTCTTCTTCCTTATTTTTTTTCTTTCTTCCCGTGCGCACGTTTCTCTCTCCTTTTTCTCTCTCCCCGCGTCCGTTTCTCCCCCACCAGCTGCGCCGCCGTCCGTCGGCGGTGGTCGACACCGCCCAGCCCATTAGACTCCCCAGCCGCCGGCGACCTCACCCCACCAATATCACCGCCGTTCGTGCCGCCGTTAGCCTCCACGAAGCCCACGAAACCCACGAAGCCGCGGCACACTTTCCGCCATTGCGCCGCCGTCGCACCGCCATTGGCCACCATCTTCCTACCACTTCATCCCCGGCCTCTTGGCAACCCATTGGACCCAACCCCAGCTCCGATCCGTCACCGGTGAAGCCCCACCAAGTCCATCTCTGATTTGCACATTTTTGGCCTAAAACCACCCCTTGCGCCGCCACCCATGGCAAACCACCACCACCACTAGCTTCACCGACCTCCCTAGGCCCTACCCTATCAATCTTGGGTCTTCGTTTGTCCTCGTTGAAAAGTTGGTATTTGTGACCCACGGCCACAGTGTATTTTACACTGTGGTGTTGCTCAAACGTCGCATTTTTCAACTTCGTGATCCTCGGAAAATTATTATATTGCACTGTAAGTATTTCTCCAAAGAACTTTCGTAATTTAAATGTATTTTTGCACTAACCCATTTCACTGTGTTTTTGGCATGCCGGACTGAGTCCGAGGAGTTCGGGGGTCGGATGGATTTGTGATTGGAGTTGTTTGGTTGAATTGGATATTGGTTGTTGATGGGTTGGTTGGATTTGTTGGTATTGTTCATTGATGGATGTTAGACATTGTGTTGGTACATGTGCATTTCATTATTTCATGCATGATCATGTTTGTAAAAGAAAACTGAGTTTTCGTGTATTGCATTCATGTTCATGTGATTTGAAAAGCTATGATTTTATGTGATAATATTTTTGGTGCGTGTGTATCACGACCCCAAGTCGAGATGGGGCATTAACTCGGTGGAGCTCCTCTGGTTACTCGGGAGCGGAATATACTGAGTAACGTCCCTTGGATTGTCGCCGGGCGACAATGGGATCGGACGAGATGGTCTCGTGCCGACTCCGTGGTCCTTCTGCTGGCGGGGACTAGAGGATGTCTGGCCACGTACGCGCTGGGCGCGGAACTGGGCATCGCTCGTTGCGTAGTGTGGGTGCTTGGCCATGTACGCGCTGGGCGCGGAACTGAGCACCGCTACGAAGCCAGGACGTGCGGATGGTCCATAGGGGAGGCCATGGTGCATATGGAAATAATGCATGGTGCATTTGGGATTAATGCACTATTTTCTGGGAAAATAGTGCGAGTTGATTTTTGGGTAAATCATTTTCTGGGAAAATGTTTTACGGATAATTTGGACCAAAATGGGATTTTGGTGTGTGTTGGAAATTTATCATTTTCGGAGAAAATGATGTTTTGTGGAAAAATGCATGTTTTCATGTGCATGCATGTTAGTTGCATTTAATGCATTTTATATTACGTTGTTGTTTGGGTTATACTTACCTTCGAGACCATTTTGTGGTAACGTAGATTTTGATGCTGATGAGGAGGAGGAGGGCGAGCCTGAGGAGACGGCTCCGCCTGAGGAGTGATCTGGGATCACTCGTTTGTATATCTAAAATTATTGTAAATTATTTTATGGATGACTGTATAACTGCTATTTAAATCTTTACTGATGTTTGATTGTAAATAAAATTCTGGTACTTAGTTGACTATCCGCTGCGTTATTTTATTTGTACACAGTTGCATGTACACACTCTGGCACTTCGTTGGGGTGTGTGACCGTGTTGTCACCATCCTGTCGTCTTGATCCCTGTGTATTTATATAAGGGGGATTGGGGGCGCCACAATTTCTCAGATTTTGATGGAACCTTTCGAGATTCAGTGAAGCTTGGGAACAATACAAGCATGTCTGCATTAGGAAAGGGGAATGTAAGGCTGAAAGTGAATGAAATGACACAGATCATCACATGAGTATTTTATGTTCCTGAGTTGAAAATAATTTGCTGAGTATTGGACAATTACAAGAAAAAGGGCTTACCATTTTGTTTCAACATGGCAAGTGTAAGGTCTTTCATTCACAGAAAGGTTTGATTATGGATACCAAAATGTTTTCAAATATGATGTTTGTGGTGCATGCTCTATCCTAGCCCATTTCATCTACTTGTTTTATCACAGTCACAGAAGACATTTTGCAGCTTTGGCATTGTTGATATGGCCACTTGTGTTTTCAAGGTCTAAAGACTCTTCAACAAAGGAAGATGGTGAATGGATTACCACAATTTCAGCCTCCCTCTAAACTATGCAAAGATTGTTTGGTGGGAAAACAACATAGGTCTTCAATTTCGAAGAAAAGCAACTGGCGAGCTGCTGAACTTCTACAGTTAGTGCATGCAGATATTTGTGGACCGATTAATCCAATCTCAAACAGCAAGAAAAGGTACTTGCTCACTTTCACTGATAGTAGAAAAACATGGGTTTACTTTTTGGTAGAAAAATCAGAAGCCCTTGCTGTTTTCAAAAGTTTTAAGATTCATATTGAGAAAAGGAAACAAGTTTATTTCTTAGAAGTTTGCGTACTAATCGAGGAGGCGAGTTCACATCCCAGGAATTTGCAAATTTCTATGATATTCATGGCACACGACGACAATTAACAGCTGCACACAAGTGGTTAGTTAGTTAACAATTTATTTCTTAGAAGTTTGCCAATGCTCTTATTGGTTTAGTGGTTAGTTACCACTACGTCTTTAAATACCTTTCATTTTGGGTTCTGTTATTTACTGATTTGGTCTTCTTAATACGTTGTAGGAGTTGTTTAGACATGGGCTATTTTCACATTTGTTCATTTATTTCTATTTGCTCTGTAAGGCTATATAATAGCCAAGTTTGTTATTCAATGAAATAAAGTTGATTTCCTCCAGATTCATCTGTACTCTTTATTCAGTTTCTATTTTCTAACAATTTGGAGATTTCTCGATCAATCCAACAACAAAAATTGCTCAACCTCCCAAGCTGCATAACAAAATAGACCATACATCCAATATGATTAACCAATCTGGAGAATGCTATTCAACTGGTCAAAATCCATAATTAATTTGTAATATATTGCACATTAGTTGAACATTGTTCTCATTAACCTTCTTCACAGAAACTTGTAAAAAAAATGAAAAAACAAAACCAAGCAACCAAGCAACCAAGGAACCTTCTCAACAATCTCAAACGACTTTAAATTAACACAAAGAAGGTAAATGCATAATAGTAAGTTATAACAGCTCAAAATGTTTGAAAACATTACCCAAAAAGGAAAATAGAAATAAAATGAGTTTGTATGCACTTCAAATATATGATGATTATCAAAATATGAAACTCCAAGACAAACAGCTCAACACGTATTATAATTGTACCTGATCGACATTCGCAGACCATGCCCAACAAATTAAGAATGGTTGGTTATTACTAAATGCAGCCCACGACACACGTTAGCAGACTATACCCAGCAAAATCAACAAAAAAGCAAGGAAATACTAGAATCGGCATCAGAGAGAGAGATAGAGAGAGAGAGAGAGAGCGCTTATATTTATGTGTGTTGATTTGGAAAGGAAAGATAAATCACATAGAAGAAGAGATGAGAAAGAATAGTAATATAATTATTTGTAGCCCAACTGGAACATACTGAGTAGGCCGAAGAGAGAGAATGAAAAGTTGCGAGTTGTTCATTATGCTATTTGAAGAAAAACAATCCGAGCCTTGGAGATGGCCTGTCCTGTTACTTGTTAGGAAACTCGGCCATTGGTAACAACCCAAAGAATTTCTGTCCTTCATAGTTTTTTTTTCTTTTACTTGTAATCTGGTCGTTTCCTACACAATTGAACGGACCATGGTCCATGAAGCTTACATCGATATGCTAACTCATCAACAAAAATTGTAGGAAGGTGTCCTCTCTTTTGGAGGAGAAAAGATAGAGTTATGTTTACGAAAGAGTGTGGTATTGAAGGAGAGAGAAAAAAAAAAAAAAGATGCAAGAGCGAGAATGATATTAAGAAACTGTTTTTTTTCTCTAAAAGAATCCATTTCCTTTTTTTTTTTTCTTGTCGAACTGAAAAAATAACAAACTGTCGCTTTTAACACTGTTCATCCGGGTCCAGGTACCCGGATATACCTGGACCTAGACTCAGTGTTTAATACAGGCCGGATACTTGCCCGGGTTATGACCCGAGCCAGTACCCGGATGAACTTGGGTTTTCAAACCCGGGGGTATCCACACTTTCTGGTTATAATCAGAAAGGTAAGCAGAAAGGTAAATTTTAAATTTGGTTATAATCAGCAGGACCACTTAAAATGATCAACAACTTGCTCAGAACTTGGATACTCATAAACAAAGTTCATTTGAACTTTTCTCAGAAAAGTTTAGGATCATTTCAAAATGAGAGGAAAGAGTTTGTCTTTTCTTAATATGGTAAAACCAATATGTATGACTGTTATATATAGAAAAAGCAGAGTTGTTATCGGCTGCGGTTCAAGTGTATATTATCTTGATAAGGTTGATGTGCCACTGCTCGAGTATTTGAAAATTGTGCTCCTTAACATAACAGGTATGCATCAAATAGGCAAATTAACATAACAGCAGTGAAAAGGCTTAAGAATCCGAAATCAAGGCAGAGAGTGCAGAGTCGCCATTTTGAATATTAACAAATATCATTTTTTTTGATATCGAAGAACCTCTCCAAGGTAGGACCCTTCGGACCCACCCCTGCAGAGTAAACTCTAGTTCTATGCACCGCACCCTCGAAAGTTTCCCTTGTAACGCCTCAATGGAAGGCCCAAACCACATGACTTATACTCCAAAAGGACTAGTCAATAATACAATTGGAGCCCCATTGGAACCTTATAAAGAGCAATAACTTGTTCTTCCCAAGCAATGTGGGTGTAACGCCCGTCCTTGTGATGGGACTTTTTATAAAATGTTTTTAGAAAGGACGACGGGAATTACCGTTCGATTTAAAACTTTTTACTTGCATACCCAGGGTGCAAGACTCTACGTTTATAAAATAAAATGTACTTTGAGAATAAAAGAAGTTTACAGCGGAAAATATAAATCTTACAATAAAAAGGTCTCTTGTACAATTAAAACTCATGCCTAAACTTCCGTACTGTTCCCCATGGGCCATGTCCGTCCTGATCATCCAGTTTCTGTGGGGGGGAAGGGACATGCATAAAAACTAAAATAAGTCGATGACTCGTAAGCATTACTTCATACAGTTAAAATATAACAACATAGGTTTTCATTCATGCATTCATCATTCATACATACTATACTTACATGCATACATGCATACGTGCGTTCATTTGAAAACATCACTGGATGGAGTTTTCTGTTAAAAGGGGTTTTCTTTTCGTAAAACGTGTCCCCCGTCAGTGCCTTCATTTCTTCAAGAATTTGTGCATTCATGCGTTCATGCATTCATCCATACTTTCTTATCATTTTCATAGGCCAGTACACACTATTACGCCCCGTGTGTTGGGGTTAGCAGTCTTCCTTTGGACCCAGACTCCGCCCATGGCCACGGGTTGGGAATCCCTTTCATGGGGGCAACACTAGGTGCACTACCAGTACTACTTACCTGGCATTGCAATTTGCCCATTCATTGGTACCCTTTCCATTCATTCATGTGGCCGTTACGTATCTTCATACATTTCATGCTTTCATGTCTTTCTTTGCTTTTCATTCATTCATTCATGTGGCATTTTTAATGAGAAAACATCATTTCATGAGAAAAACATCGTTTGGGACGTAAGCCCGAAAATCGGTTTTCCTTTTTCAGTTCATTTCAAAACTTTCAGTTCATTTCAGTTCTATCATTCATTTAACAGTTCATTAATGGAAAATGCCATTTAAAGACATGAGCTTAACCGTCATCTTTCATGGCATTCATAAGCATCACCTCATAGCACTCATGAAAGCATCGGTTCGTAGGATCCATAAAAGCATTAGTTTAAGCTTGTCTTTCATGCATTTTCATCAGTTCATGGATTTTCTTAGAAAATACATACAATAGATACAGTGTATAGTCATCCATTCACATGCGCACAATTAATACTTTTGTTGCGTAGAAAGGGGCTGCCAAGGAGGGCCGTACATACGTATACCTTTGAACACTTGGCATTTTCTTTTGTAAAACGTCTTTCGTGTCTTTTCATAAAGCATCGTGAGAAAAAATGTTTCGTTTCGTTTCTTTATATTTTAGAAGACTCTAGAAGAGTATGAACGTAACACTTACCTGGACTCCATGCTACTTGCATATCATGCAATCCATTCATGTGCGTGTCAGATGACAACCTACATGCATACACATAACCTTAACGCCATTCTCTATCTAATGCATAAACAACTTAAACTAGAAATAGAGCTACACATCACTTGGAAGTTGGAACACTCTTCTTCTATCCCATGCTCTTGCGTGTACTTTACTATGCTAAACCCTTCGGGGACCACTTACCGTCACCACATCTTCCAACTCAAGGTCTTGCCTCGAGTGCTCATCCACTAAAGTGAACCCGTGATTCACCTTAGGATTAAGACACTAAGACCTTCGTCTTACTCTTCTTACTAACCACATTCGACGCATGATTCCGACTGATGGAATCACGTATCCCAATCCTAGATAATACACCCATCACTACCTCCATGCACCTTAGTTCACACTAAATCCTCATTCCCATCCATACAAGCCACAAGACTCTAAGCCAACTCTGAGGCTTAAGCACTGTGTAACTGTGCTAAGGACAGATTACCCATTACATATAGTGAATCCGTCCAGCACATGTGTCTAACCAGATTACACATGTACCTTACCCTTTTATCACCTGAGACCAACATATAACATGTTGATCACCTGCTCGTAGGGACAAGGGCCATACTTCGATACCAACCTTCTCTTAACCCGGCTAGCATGACCCTTCATGCTACCCGTCCCTTTTGACAGTTCATCCCAACACTTAACATGGCAAGACTCCGTTCACAACCACGCCTTATGTCACGTCATGTAGCTCGAGACTACTCCCAAGCTGCACCGTGACCTTGTCACGTCACCTGTCATCCCACTTTGCCATTCTTACGCCAACTTCTAACTCATCACGAGTACGATTCCTTACGTACTCCTAACATATCATGACATTTCGTCACGATCCCGCTGCGCTATTCCTACGCTAACTCCTCACCCATCAACAACATGACTGTTAGTAACCACGTCACTTCGTGACGTTGCCTAGTCATGCTTCCGCTGCACTACTCTGATACTTGTTCTGTTACTTCACACATACTTACAGCCATAAGTCCATCATGGTGACACATGTCACCTCAGACTACAGGCTACGCCATAACTACTTTGGGACACTGTTCCACAGTTCCCGACACTACTCAATCAAGTTCCACGCCCGTTAATCACACAACATCCTCATCTTTGCGACACGTCACAAGGAGTGTCGCTGCCTCATGGAGTACACTCCACGTATACTCCCTTTACACACGTTACGACCCATCACCATTATGGCATACGCGTCACATGGTGCATTTCTCTACTACATGGAGTACACTCCACGTGTACTCCCTTCACACACACTATGCCACATCACCATTATGGCATACCCACCATATGGTGCATCACTCTACCACATGGAGTATACTTCACGTGTACTCCCTTCACACACTCTACACCACATCACCATTATGGCATACCCGCCATATGGTGCATTACTCCACCACATGGAGTACACTCCACGTCCCTTCACACACGCCTAGCCACACAGAGTACACTCCACGTGTACTCTTCCTATTCCACAATACACCAGGAGGGTATATTTTACATATACTCTCCTTATCCCACAATACGCCACATACAGAGTACACTCAGCACATACTGTTCTCATTCCACATGCCACGTCACCAATACAACACATACTCCACAACCACACTACACAGCACAGTCCACAACACTGCACAGCATAATTCCCAACTACGCTTCACACTTCACTACATAGAATGCCAAACACTTCACTGCACAGCACATCACAATATAGCGAACTCCACAATACTAACAGCACAGTCCACAATCTAATAAGCTAATCAACATCTAACATAAATAACGAGGGATAGAGGGTTATACCATCGACGGGATAACCCGTGCGTTGCTCGCTGATCAACACAACCGATGATGTCGGAAGGGTCGTACGTGGCGGCTAACCCATGTACGGTGACTGTTTGGGCATTTGGATAGCTAAGTGTGGTCTTGGAAGGGCTCGTGCTGGCGGTACACAGCCTATCTAGCTGTGTACAGTGGCGGCTAACCACGTACAATGGCTGCCTTGGCCATTGGAGGTGGCTATAGGTGCGGGTCTAAGCGTAGGAGGGTCGGGTCATGGCCCTAGAGTGGTGGTGTAGTGGTGGTGCCAAGGTGGCACTCGTCAGAGACACGGCGGCTCGTGGAGGAGCTAAGGCCGTGAGTCTCCAATAGGGGAAATTGGAGGGGGGACTTGGCTGGTCATGGCTGGCAGTGGAGGAGCTGAGGGAGGTGCAGTGGAACTTGTGGTGGCGCTGGGGTGGCGCCACGGTGGCCTACGGCGGTAGATCGAAGCCTTGAAGTGGAGAGAAGCCGTGGGAGAGAGAGAGGGCTTGAGAGGGTTGGAGAGCTTAGCTAGCTTGGAGGAGCTCGGGGAGGAGCCATGGTGGCCAGGGGAGGCACTTGGTGAAGCTAGGACCGGCACACAGCGACGCTGGGGCTGTCGGTGGCCTTGAAGCCATGTGAAAACCATAAATGGGTTTCGTGCGTGTGTGCGACAGAGGGGGAGAGGGGGCTTCCCGTGGCTTCGGTTCCAAGGGAGGAGCTCACTAGTGAGAGGGGAGGCTGTTAGTGGCAGTGTGGTGGCTTGGGCGGTTGCGTACGGTTGTGGAGAGGCTGTGCACGGTGAAACCGTACGTGAGAGGTTGTGTGCATGCGTGGGGGAGGACGGCTGCAAGGTGGAAGCTGGGTTTGCTAGTGGGGGTTGCCGGCTTGAGGTGGTGCCAGTGGAAGGGGCGGTCAGGCTCACCGGCGCACGGCGGCGCCAGGCTAGGCAATGGAGGAATCGGGCGAGGGTGTCGTGCAGTGCAAGCTGAAGGAGAGAGATAGGAGAGAGAGAGAGAGCTAGGGAAAAGTGAGGGAGAAGGAAGAGGTAGGGCTGTTCATTCGGGTTCCGACTCGGGAACCCGAGTAGACCCGGACCGGAACTCGGATTCCAAATCTAGGCCGGTACGCGGGACGGGTTATCCCAAGTTAGGCCCGATCCGGAACCCGGATGAATCCTGGTTTTAACCCTTTTTTTTTTCCTAACAAATGCGAATTTATTATTAGTTACAAAGATTTTGTCTCCATTTGGCTGAGAATTAAAATCAGTTAATGGCCTTTATAGGAACAGAGCAAACTCAACTCTTGAATACAGGCCTATAAACAATTAATTAATTTTATAACTAAATGCATGTATAAAAAAAAAATCAATATTCATCATATAAAATGCATGCGCCATACAACTCACTACATATTACATTATTTGAAGTAATTTGCTAAAAATATTACAAAACACATACATTACTTTAATCAAACTCTAAACAAATTGTATGCAAAAAATCAGAAATTTTTCCATCAATTTACTCTTCTTCCAGCAATTACAGGATAGTGGTTTTGAGTCTTGACAAGCTCTCTTGGCTGAATCGAGATCCTTAAACGTTACCTAATTACAAACATAATGAAATCAGAAATCAAAAGTACAAAAATAAAAAATAAAAAATGTCATATAGGTGAGAAGTGCCATCGTTATTGTTTCTATCAAAAGAAGAACATCTTTAATTTGCAAATTCTAAATTTGGTAATCTATCCGTGCAAAGAAAATTGTCTCATGGGCAGGCATGAGAGAAAGGATAATTTCAAGTTCAATGAAGCCGTATCACTTAAGACTTCATTTTGCAATATGACCTCTTAGTTTTGTAATTTATGGTGCATATTCAAATTTCTCAATAATTTATGATGCACATTACAAAAATGGTATGTACTATCCTGTCGTTCATGCTATGTTATGAAATGCAAACCACCGATTTGGAAATGCCTCTTAGACTCTTATATGCAAAAGTTTGGTTTAATATGATAAAGGAAAGTTAAAGCATTAAAAAAAATGTTGAAGAGGATATCCATATGAATATTGCAATATATAGATATTTATTTATTATTATTATTATTATTTTTTTACAAAAAAGCATTACCACTTACCAGATCTGAAACGTATTGGAAGATCCTGGTTTGCTGCCCATTGCCGTAGACAATCAATGGCTCATTCCTTAATGCCTTTTCAATTAATGTATTAACATAAAGAATCCCCAAATATAAATTGTTAGCACTATCTTAAACTCTTTAATTATTGTGAATAATTAGAATAGAGAAAACAGAGACAGAGAAATATAAAAGAAAGAACCTAGGATTACCAATTTCAACAGTGTTTGTAGCAGAAAACAGAGACAGAGAAATAATACCTCCTAGAAATTAATACAAAATAATGATTACCAATTTATACTACAGAGCTCTATTATTGATTGAAAGAGTTACCATGATTTTAAATAAAAGTACATACAAGGATGAAATAGTACAGATAATTAAAGCGTGCAAGGGCCTATGCTACATAAATTAGTAAGAACAAAATGATCAATAATGCAACTAATATTAGATAGAAGATCATCATGATAAACGTCATTTGAAACATGTTTTTTTTTTCAATTTTCTTTTGGGCAAGTGAAAGAAAGGGCTACAGAAAACTAATGTAACAAAGAAATCAGTGTCCATTTAAAGAGGCAATCACCTCATATTTTTAATATCATTCAAGTAATAATGGAAGGACTAAAATTCTATACGAGTTTAGTATCAAATCTGTTATAAGAAAATGGGTTCAACATAATCTAAAACTTATGCCCACGATCTAGATCTCACAAACCCAGATCTAACAAATCCAAATCTAACCCATAAAAAGACTACACAAAGATTACTCTATTCAAACATTCACATCAAAATAAATCCAAAAATAACAGAGAGAACAAAAACCCAGCCGAAGAAATCAAGCCAAGACCAGAAAAAATAACAGATCTAGCAAAATAACAAGACATAATAGACCCAAATAAATAAAAGAAAACCCCACGTTTAAAAACAAACCCAAAACAGACCCTAATCCTTTCCCACATGCTTACAGATCTAAAACACTGTTATAAAAAAAAAAGAGATTTGGAAGTGTAAATACGAACCTTCGGTTTGTCAAGAAGAACTAACATAGAATCTAATTTGGTTTTTGTCAAGTAGAAGATGACAACCACGAGAAACAGATCTTCGATCGGCAGAGGAAGAGTGACAGGACATTGGGTTTCAGCACGAGAGAGAAAGAGAGAGAGAAGAAGACGACGGAGCCACGACCCATAAGTGAGAAACTCGAAACGAAGAGAGAAGAGAAGAAGACGATGAAGCCAGTGAGAAACAGAAACTCGAAGAGGAGAGAGAGAGAGAGAGAGAGAGAGAGAGAGAGAGAGTGAAAACAGAGCGAATAAATTAGAAATCGTATAAATTTGGGTTCCGGATTGGAACCTGCATCCGGATTGTATAGGTTTGGGTTTTATAATCTGAATTTCGGCTCAGATTTGATCCAGGCTGGAACCCGGAACCAGAATTCGAGTATCCGGGTTCCGGACTGGGCCGGGGAAAAACCCGGCCCGATGAACAGTCTTAGGAAGAGGGATCTAGGTATTTAACCCAGTCCCTTCGTTTTGGGATCTTCAAAACTATCTAACTGTAGGAGATTAAAATACTGATTTGAAAATATGTAAACATTAACTTAATTAAAAGCACTTAGAGGAATTAAGATAGAATATTATTTAAACTAATTTTAGTTTATAAAATAATATTCTTTCATCATTAATAAATGATGAAGTTTTATTTAATATATTTAAAAGGATAAAACCATTTAATTAATTCAAATCCCATAATATTGTAAATGATTGAAATCATTTTAATAATAATATTAAAATATTAAAATGATTGCCAACAATTATAATATTTTTGGAGCTCTTCAAGAATATTATAATTGTTGTATTTAAAATCAATTTAGTTCAATAACACTGGAAATCCTCCTTATAAATATTTCCAGTACATTTAAAACACTGGACGTGCTTTAGAAGTCACCTAATATCTTTTGAAACACACCATCGGGGTTCGACATGCATGACGAGGCTCGCAATCATTAGAGAGAAGGGGTAGACAGTTGCATAATCCCATCCTCAGATTTGCTTACGTCAGAAAGAAGAAATGTATGTCAGAAAGAAGAAGCGTACGTAAGAAGGAATGAGCGGGGTGTTATAGTGGGATCTCATACACCTCCTATCCCTATCCATATCATATGGGGGTATCACAATCTACCCCCCTTAAATTCCCGACATCCTCATCGGGTCTGTCTATTGTAGGTGGCACGGCTCAAGTCCAACATTTCTGGTTGGGATAGTCTCTGATACATTTGTAACGCCCCAATGGAAGACCCAAACCACATGACCTATACTCTAAAAAGACTAGTTAATAATACAATTGGAGCCCCATTGGAAACTTATAAAGAGCAAGAACTTCTCATTCCCAAGTAATGTGGGATCTCATACACCATCACCCTTATCCATATCATATGAGGGTATCACAATATTATAACACCCATACCCCAAAAGTGTGATTTTATTGTTATTATTATTATTATTATTATTACTACTACTACTATTTTATTGTTATTATTTTATTAGATATGTTTTGAGGTAGTAATTTGTTTTGAATAGGATTTCTCTACTGTTAAACTATACGCCTCTTTTATCTTTCTGTTTGGTCTAGGAGTTTCCTGATTTGAAATTATCTCTAACTCAAACACTTCAAAACTCTAATATCCTCTTAGTGCTCATTTCCTTGTGGGAGTAGTTTTCCAAAGTTTAGTCAAACTCAAACCCCTCCAGATCACTCAGGATAGCTTCCTACCCTTCATCTATAAAACCCACAAGACCCTTAGCAAGAACCATGAAACTTTCACACACTAGCCACCATAGCAGCCTCGGCAGACAGAGAAAACCACTTCCCAATAGCCACCCTAGCACTACTCTTCATACCAAGTTAGCCACCTCGTCGGAAACTACCACAGAGCACGCCGATGGTAAGCTCTCCTTCCTCCACGACGTGCGTCGACGCCTCTCAGCTCATTTTCCATTGTTCTCTCTCCATCGTGAATACTAGAAGTGATGATGTTTTCTACTCAGCCCTCCGTCGACCATTAGAAGAGTTGGATCACCTCACGGCAGCCATAGAACCCGCCGACCAGGCACCTCCCTTCGCCTCGCACTCCTTTCGGCAAGTCCATGCCGGAATCTTTCTCCCTCCTCTCTCTGTTATTCTCGGCTAAGTAGTTTTCTCTCTAAACTCTCTCTCACTCATTCTCTCTCTTGTGCCGCCCCACCACCCAGAGAAGCCCAGTACGACGCTGACCACTCCTAGCCACCGTGAACCTCGGCCAGCCATCTATCTTCCCCATAAGCCTCTATTTTCTTTTACTTCCTTTACCTTCAACCTTTCCAAAATGCCCCTGCCCAGTATGCTTGTTTTCCTAAAATGCCCTCCTATTAAGCTGAGTCTTGTTGGACGTGTTTTATATAATATAGTAGGTTGTGCTGGGTTTATTTTCATAAAACACTCTAGTACGTCGTTTTAATGGGCTCAGCTTTTAATTGAATATATATATGAGGCATAGACTTATTTTTACCAGAAATATTTAAGGAATTTAAAGCATAATCTTAAAGTATCTTTTTTCGTAAACTATTTTTGGAGCCTATTATTTAGTTAATATTCCAATTGACTTTTAACTGGATTTTTATAAAATTATTAAGTTATAATTTTAATAGAAGTCAAGGAATATGTTATGAGTTTTGAATGATATTATTATGTATTAATCTTAGTATAATTAAATTATCTCTATATATGATTTTAAGCATTTAGAATGCTATGACACGTCTTTCTAGGAAAGTTAGTGACGATTAGTGCCTCGTATAGGTAGCACGCTACAAAGTGGGAGTCAGGAAGCGGCGCTAAGAGGTAAATAGTATGATTATATAAATGCATGCGTATTGTGAATATTATTGTTAGGTATAAAAATATGATGTGCGCATGATGGTTATCTACGCTACACTAAGAGACAAGTCAAGGTTAGAATCCTTTCACGATCTTTGATGAAATATGAGATTATGCTTGAATGAATGAATTTGTTGTTTGATTGATTGAATGTTACTAAAATCATATGAAAGCCATGAGATGTTCATGTAGTAATTCAAGTCAAGTATGCCATGTAATAGAATAGCCAGATTATGCAAACCATGTTCATGTAATACTTAGATTATGTATGCCATTTTCATTTAGTACTTAGATCATGTATGCCATGGAATGTTATAAAATGTTTAGATCATGTTATGCTATGTCATGTTATGCTATACCATGTACAAAAATATGCCATGTTATGCTATGCCATGTGCAAGAATATGCCATGTTATGTCATGTCATGTTATGCTATACCATGTACAAGAATATGCCATGTTATGCTATGCCATGTACAAGAATGTGTCATGTTAAGCTATGCCATGTACAAGAATATGCCATGTTAGAAATGTTCATGAAGCCTAATAAATTCTCATACATTAAGAAAGATAAGAAGTTTTACAGTGCCACAGACTCAAGCGTGGTTAACCACAAGTTAAGTGAAACATGGACCCAAGCGTGTTTTACTCCATGTTATGCTAGTTAAGTGAAACACGGACTCAAGCGTGTTTCACTCCATATTATGCCAGTTAAGTGAAACACAAGTGAAACACGGACCCAAGCGTGTTTCACTCCATGTTATGCCAGTTAAGTGAAACACGGACCCAAGCATATTTCACTCTATGTTATGCAAGTTAAGTGAAACACGGATCTAAGCGTGTTTCACTCCATGTTATACAAGTTAAGTGTAACACAGACTCAAGCGTGTTTCACTCCATGTAATGCAAGTTAGGTGTAATATGGACTCAAGCGTGTTTCACTCTATGTTAAGACAAGATAAACAAGTTATCACGCATTCACGTTATATGTTTGCCATGATTATGTATGCTTCCGCTCATGTTAACGATGAATATATATATGCTATATGAATCTGTGACGATATATGTATGAATGTAAAGTTTTTAGAAAGTCATGTTACGTGTGTGGTTGTGAATCTGTGATGTTATATGTATGTTGTGAAGAGTCTTCAGAAATTAAGTCCATGCTAGGCAAAATTATATTTTATGGTATGATGTGCTACTTACTGAGTATTCGACTCATTTTTGTTTGTCTTCCTGTTTTCTTCTATGTTTAATTCTCACAAATAGTGATTATGATGACACAAAGCTGGATGATCAGGAGTAGATTTAGTACAAAGAATTAGGAAGGAATAAGTGATATTCACACAAGAATTAGATCTCTTTTATGTCATTCATAGGATTATTTATGTTCTTTTACTTTACCTTCAGTTTTCGAGACAATTATGGTCAATTCAGTTTTAACATTTTAATGCTTTTTAATAAATGATGTATTTCAAGATATGAACCTCTTTACCGGGCATTATGTTATGAATGTTAGTAACATCTCTATCATATGGGAACGGGGTGTTACATCCCTACACAGAACTGGTTAAATCGCTGGTTGTTCATTAGGGGGTATGGCCCCAAATGATTGTTTGCACCCATGAGGTGTTGAACCTTGGACCTTGAAGGGAGTAATTCCCCAAGACCAAGACCAAGACCTTCACCACTTGGGGTTATTAACAAATATCATTTTGAACACATTTGCAACTTAGTTTATATTGTTTGCTGAAAAGGTTGACTTACCAAGTACCTCTGTCTTTACTACAAAAATTATTAGAATTTCGACTCTTTCGAGAAGCAACTTGGAAGAAATCCCAACAAAACACATATCAAAATCTCTCTTACCCATGAACTATTTGACTTGTTACGCAATTTAATTCATTACTAAGTGATTGTTATGTGCGATGGTTGAAATCCTAATCTGAAGGGAGTCCTAGGGGTGGCAAATCGTGATGGGTTAACGGACCGTGTCACAAGCTTTATTTTTTTTTCCGTTAAGTGTGTTGACTGAGTCTTAGTTAGTGGGACAGTTAGTTTAGGTGGGTTACATTCTGGTAGAACGTGGGGCTATTGTAATCATGTCAATTAGTGGTATCCTGTAAAGGTTTATTTATATTCTGCAAATGTTCAATGAAGTTATCAGTTTAGATTAAAAAATTCCTAAGTATTGCTGGAGGTCAGTGACTCCTCGAATGGTCACATATCACATTCATTTATTTTTACAAAGAAAAATCCCTTCATTCGTAATAGTGATACCAGATAAATGTTATGATCCAGAGGGTTAAACCAAATTAGTATCCAACAGTTCTAGGGCTTTTGGATCAATGGTTGGGTCTTTAACAATTGATGATAAAAAAAAACTACCAAAAATAAACATCTAATGGTTTGTGTTTGCAAATCCAACTACGACAAGATGAAGAAATGCAAAACCCATTTCACGAATCACAGTCTATTAACCACAACCCTAAAATACCAAGAAATTGATAAAATTCTTCCTTGAAATATGCATAACAGACCAAAATAAGGAAAAACATGAACAAAAGACTTATCGAGTGTCACATGCCATTTGCTTAGTGGCTTAGCTATTGTTGTGGGTCAGTATTTGTATTGGGTTGTGAGTTAAGTTTATGTTTAATGAGTCATTTATAATTCTGTTGAGTCAAGTCTGGGTAAAGTGATGTGCCGAGATTTATGGTGGAAAGGGTCTTGGGTAGTTATTTCCCATGTTGTTTGTGGGTTGTTTAGCCCTTTAATTATTGGTCACGTTGTATTTCCGTTGTTTTTATTTTTGTTGTATTTAAAGAACTTCCAGTAATGAAAAGACATTCATTTTTTCTGCAGTCAATTTGCTTAGTATTGGAGGCTAAACCCCCTTGAAGTGGTTATATATTTCCAGTTGATGAGAATGCAAAGTGTCATATTTGTCTCCCTTAATGTTTAGTCTTTTATACTTATTTGGTGCCTAAATGTACTCATTATTCTTATATTTTTATTTAGGAAGCAAATGGAGTTGTTTAATGCAAAACAAAGCTAATTGGGCGATTTTGGACAGTTTCGATACTGCTTTGTAATCTGGGCATAACTCTCTCATCTGAGCTCCGATTGAGCTCATTAAAGATGCTATGGAACACCAAGACAAAGATATACAACTGTTATGTTTTGAGTTTTGAAATATATTGGCTGAATAAAGGTCTAAATCGGGCTTGAATTTGATGCATCTGCACTACTGACGTTTCAGAACGTTCGGCTTTATCGTGCAATTCAAATATGCAATTTAATTGCAGACGTTTTGGAGATCTGGTGCACAAAGTTACAGATGAAAAACACCACTTTACTAGTTATATTAGGACTCTATTTTATTTTTAATATTTCCCTTAATTAAGTTAGTTTTGGATATGGTTATTTGAGAATAATGTTTAGAATATTTTAGGAGATTTGGTAGGATTCTAATAAGGGGCATGGATGTGTAAAAGAGGGAAAAAAAATATCATACTAGGGCATCTCTCTCCCCTCTTCTCTAACTCCCCCTTCCAGTTTTCATGATGGTTTTGTGTGGCTAAACTTTGTTAATTGGTTGAAGGAAACAGAAACCTCAGAATCAATAAAACTGTGAGATCTGATTTGTTGTTAGTGTTCAATTTATGCTTTGAGTATCGAATGTTTTTCTATGCCTATTTTCATGATTGTCTCGTTTAATTACTAGGAGGCCTACTAGTTTATTATTCGTTGCAATCTACTGCTAGATTAGACATCAAATCTGTGATTGTTTGATCCCTCTAATTTGTGAAGCAACTAAGATTTGATGATTTGCTGCGTCAGAAATTATTAGATCTTAGGAAGAACGCTCGACGAAATTAAATGCAACCGCTTGTGCTTGTGTTGTTTAGCTTCATCGATCTCTCTAATTCTTAAGGTTACTACTAGATTAAACCTTTAGCGCTTGTCTTAGGTTATTTAGTGGTTAAGGTTAATTAGATCGCTTGTTTTCTAATTAACTACGACTAAAGAGAGATAGGAAAATAATTCCAACAGTGAATATTCAAAGTATGAATTAATATATATTTGCATCGATGATCAGTTGTAAAATTCCGATGGTGGATGTTGACTTAGACCAAGATTTGTTCTTTTGATTGATTTCGATACTTTAATTTGAATTGTTTCTTAGTTGTTCTTCTTAAAATTGTTTTCGTTATACTCAAACTCCCCCCCCCCCCCCAATCCTTGTTCATGTAGCATAAAACTAGGCTAAATACTCTCATTGGGAACGATCCTTGCACTACTATATGTATTTTTAGGAGTATAGGTTTTATTTTTGGTTGCCTGCAACAGCATACCACCAGTGCCTAAGTTTTACACTTGACATTGGTATACCAGCCAGGGGGCCCATGGTAGAGGGCACTGGCACTCGTTATTCTCAATTATTTGAGTCATTGGCTTCAGTCAAACAGTCTCAAGAGGTTTATCAAAAGAAACAAGATTCATTACAACATGCTGTTGAAGGCTTAGCTCAACAATTGCAAGCTGTTGCAGCTAATGTAGATGCCTTGGTGAGAAGTAATGGGAAAAAACAAGAGGATTTTGGAAATGAATCGGGCTCACAGGTAACAAATCCCTTATTTGAAGAGCATGGAGGTATTCAAACTAGAGCCTTACGCCTTGAATTTCCAAGGTTTGATGGAGAAGACCCGCAAGGCTGGGTTTATCATGCCAATCAGTTCTTCACATATCACTAAACAAATCCTCATCACAGAGTTTTATTAGCTTCCTTCCACATGGAAGGGAAGGCTCTCATATGGTTCCAAGATCTTGAAGCTTATGGAGGATTAACTAGCTGGGAAGGATTTGTTCGAGCACTACAAACCAGGTTTGGAACTTCAGTGTATGACGACCCCATGTAGGCACATGAAGCTGTGCCAAACCACTACAGTTGAGGCTTACAAAACTCAGTTTGAGACTCTCTCCAACCAACTGAGGGGGCTTGCTGAGCCTTATAAGCTTAGTTGTTTTTTAACTGGCCTGCGTGAAGACATAAGATTCATTGTGAGAATGCTTAACCCCAAACTCTTATTACAACTTATGGATTGGCAAAAATGCAGGAGGAAAATGTGGCAACATTTCGGAGGTCAAACAGGATGGGGTTAGGGCCAACCCGACCTCCTCATAGCTTGCCACCTGTTGCAGAAAGGAAAGCCATTGTACCAGTGCAGATGTGAACTCCTATACAGATGAAGGAACGACGAGAGAAGGGCCTTTGCTACAACTGTGATGAGAAATGGGGACCGAGACATATGTGCAAGGCTGCTAGATTATTCATTATGGAATGTGAAGACTCAAGTGAGGAAGAAGAAAAGAAGCCTAACTGTGCTATGGTAGATTTTGAAGGGGAATGCAGCAAATCAAAATCAGATCCAGAAATAGTAGAATTGGAGCATGGAATTTCCATACATGCCTTGTTGGGCTCTCCAAGCCCAAGGACTATGCGTCTCATAGGACAAATTCATGGAATTAGGGTGGTTATCCTCATTGACACAGGAAGCACCCATAATTTTATGGATCCTTCTATCCCTATGAAGGCCAAGCTTCGGGTTGAACCTACAGATGGATTGGCTGTTAAGGTAGGTAATGGAGACACCTTGCTCAGCCAAGGGAAGTGTTTGGAGGTTGGACTGCAAATGCAAGGTAACTCATTTCGTACTGATTTTTACATTCTCACGCTAGGAGGCTATGATGTGGTGCTAGGTGTGCAGTGGCTCAGGACTTTGGGTCCAATTCTGTGGGATTTCTCTAAACTCTTAAAGGAGTTTAAGGTCAACAATTAGAAAAAGATTTTGCAAGGTATGTCCCCCTTTGATTTATCCATGGTAGAAGGGGAGAAGTTTGGAAAGGTATCTAAACAAAACAAAAGGGGTTTAGTGATTCAACTTCTTAATCAAATAGAATCTCTATTTTCCTTGGATGTTTCTCCTGTTTTTCATGAATTGATATTTAAATTTAATGCGGTTTTTGAAGAACCAAAAGGACTCCCATCAACCAGATTACATGACCATCATAGCGACCTATAGCCTAGTACTAAACCTGTATGTATAGGGCCTTATAGGTACCCATACTTCCAGAAAACCGAAATAGAGAAGTTGATCCAAGAAATGCTTTCATCGGGGATAATTAGACCTAACCAAAGTCCATTCTCATCCCCAGTACTCTTAGTAAGGAAACATGATGGAAGTTGGAGGCTATGTGTAGATTACCGCACTTTAAATAAGGAAACCATTAAAGTAAAATTTCCCATTCCTATAGTAGATGAGCTACTAGATGAACTACATGGAGCAATTATTTTTAGTAAGCTTGATCTAAGATCCGGGTACCACCAAATAAGAGTCCATCCCGAAGATATTCCAAAAACTGTCTTTTGGACTCATGAAGAGCATTATGAATTTTTGGTAATGCCTTTTGGATTGACTAATGCCCCCTCCACCTTTCAATCCCTCATGAATGATATTTTCAAGCCATATCTGAGGAAGTTCATCTTAGTTTTCTTCGATGACATCCTTGTATATAGCCAAACCTTGGAAGAACATCTTCACCGTTTAGAAACTGTTATGTTAATCCTCAAACAGCATCAACTCTTTGCTAAGAAATCTAAGTGTAGTTTTGGATGTTCTGAAATTGAATACCTTGGACACTTGATTTCTAAAGAGGGAGTTAGAGCTGACCCCAAAAAGATAGATCCATGCTGAATTGGCATTTCCCAAATAGCCTAAAATCTCTAACAGGGTTCTTGGGATTAACAGGGTATTATCATAAGTTCATAAAGGATATGGTCTCATAGCTACTCCTCTAACGGCACTCCTTAAAAAAAAATTCCTTTACCTGGTCAGATTTAGCCAAGGAAGCATTTAAAATCTTAAGAAGGCTATCACTAACCCCCCAGTTTTGATTTTACTTGACTTTACTAAATCCTTTACTATTCAATGTGATGCATCGGGGGTATGGGATTGGGGCTGTTTTGATGCAACAAGGAAGGCCTATTGCCTACATGAGTCAAGCCTTACAAGGGAAAGTTTTACAACTATCAACCTATGAAAAGGAGCTTATGGCAGTTGTACTAGCTATAAAAAAATGGAGAGCATATTTGTTGGGACACTCATTGATGGTGCAAACAGATCATCAAAGCCTCAAATATCTTCTAGAATAGAAGGTTGAAACTCCTATCCAACAGAAATGGCTCACTAAGCTCTTAGGCTATGATTTTTTTGTGGAGTACAAAAAGGGAAAAGAAAACTCAGTAGCTGATGCTTTATCGAGGAAGGAAGAAGAGAAACTAGGGGCACTAGCAGCTATATCCATGCCAACAGCCAACTGGACCGCACAACTAAAAGAATCCTATAGAACTGACTCTGAGTTACAAAGGCTGCTACAAGACTATGAGAAGGGAGAATTAGACCTCCAGAAATATAGCATGATGGAAGGACTCCTATTTTATAAGAATAGGCTGTATGTTGGGGCTTCTTCATCTCTTAAGGACCAGCTACTATGACTAGTTCATAGTAGTCCTCCAGCAGGACATTCAGGAATTCACAAGACACTGTAGAGAGCTAGAGCATACTTTTATTGGGTGGGAAAGAAAAGGGATATACTGAAATTCATCAGAGAGTGCGAAGTATGTCAGAGGAATAAAATAGAGAATGTTCATCCAGCTGGCCTCCTTCAACCATTGCCTATCCCCGATAATATATGGACTGACATTTCCCTTGACTTTATTGAAGGATTACCTATCTCTAGTGGGTATAGTGTTATACTAGTTGTAGTGGATAGACTCTCTAAATATGCCCACTTCATACCCATTGCTCATCCATACACTGCCTCTAAAATTGCCCAAGTTTTCATGACCAATATATTCAAGTTGCACGGTATGCCTAGTTCGATTGTGTCCGATCGAGACCCAATATTCACTAGTAATTTTTGGAGGGAGCTATTTAAATTGCAAGGTACATAATTAAAATTTAGCTCATCTTACCATCCTCAAATGGATGGTCAAACAGAGATTGTGAACAAGTGTGTGGAGCAATACTTACGATGTTTTACTGGTGATCGACCGAAGGAATGGGTAAAATGGCTACCTTTAGCTGAGTGGTGGTACAACACTAACACTCACACATCAACTAAATTAACACCATTTGAAGCAGTATATGGATACTCACCTCCAAAGTTGCTCCCTTTTACTTATGGGTCAACTTTTGTGCAAGCAGTGGAAGAAAATATGAAGTCCCGAGACCAGATAATAAGGATTTTGAAGGGGAACCTGCAATTGGCCCAAGAACGAATGAAGAAATTTGTTGACTTGAAGAGAACCGAAAGGAGTTTTGAGATTGGGGATTGGGTGTACCTTTGTCTCCAGCCCTACAAACAGCATTCAGTGATACAGAGGCACAATTTGAAGTTATCCCCAAGGTTTTACAGGCCCTATCAAATTTTGGAAAAAAACGGCACTGTTGCTTACAAATTGGAGTTGCCGTCTAAAGCTCAAGTCCATCCCGTATTCCATGTTTCGAATTTGAAGAGGAAGTTAGGTAGTCGAAATCACCTTGGATCCACAATTCCTGCAAGTAATCTGAAGGTATCCTACGAGCAGAACCAGAGGAGATTTTACAACGCAGGTTGAAGAAGAAACGGAACATTGCAGTTTTAGAATTGTTGGTCAAATGGAAAGGCTTGGAACACGATGAAGCATCTTGGGTAGAATATTCGATTTTAGCAAAAGACTTCCCAGACCTTGTGGGCAAGGTCTTCTGATGGGAAGGGAAGTGTCACGTGCCATTTGCTTAGTGGCTTAGCCGCTTAGCTATTGTTGTGGGTCAGTATTTGTATTGGGTTGTGAGTTAAGTTTATGTTCATTGAGTCATTTATAATTCTGTTGAGTCAAGTCTGGGTCTTAAAGTAATGTGCCGAGATTTATGGTGGAAAGGGTCTTGGGTAGTTATTTCCCACATTGTTTGTGGGTTGTTTAGCCCGTTAATTGTTGGTCATGTTGTATTTCTGTTATTTTTATTTCCGTTGTATTTAAAGAACTTCCAGTAATGAAAAGGCATTCATTTTTTCTGCAGTCAATTTGCTTAGTATTGGAGGCTAAACCCTCTCGAAGTGGTTATATATTTCCAGTGCCTAAGTTTTACACTTGACATCGATGCCCACATCTACGTGATTTTGTGCCGAGAAGAGATAAAATGGAGAGAGAGAAACTTACCGAGAGGCCCGTCGGTTGTGTCTGTCAAGGTGATGATCTGAACGTCCGGCGGGAGAGAAATGGTGGCGGAGGCTCAATATCGCAGAGGGTTTCACAGAGAGAGAGAGAGAGAGAGAGAGAGAGAGCGTGCGATGGTCCTAGTCGGGGGGGAAGGCTGAACTGATAAAACGATCATTAGTTTTATCAAAACCACATCGTTTTGGTAAAATGATCACCAAAATGCCCGTTTTGTATATAAACATAATTGTTTGAAGGAAAATACTTTGTGTCCCAACAAACATCCCGACACTTTTTTTTTTCACTTAATGATTAAGTAAGTATTTTTTAATAATGTTGTGAATTTTTTTTAATGTTTAAGATGACTAAAAGAATGCATGAAAAAAATTGCCAGATAGCCTTCTAGGTGACTTTTCTCAGGCTACACCCACCTTCGATGGGTGTAGCACTACCTTTTTTTCTTTTTCTTTTAAATCAATTGGGTTGTGGATATTGGGTTTAAAACCCGGTACCTGGGTCCCGTACCCACACTAGTCCTTGGGTAGGGACGAGTGGGTGATGCGGGTTGTGGGTGACAGGTTTAAAGCTCGGTATCCAGGTCCCGTACTCATACTCGCCCCTGGGTAGGGGCGGGTGGGTGATGCAGGTTTTGGCCCGGGTAAAACACAAGCCAAAAACATCATCCGAAACTTGGTAAATGGTTCAAGATTGGGTTAGGAAAAAGCCCAGCCTAGATGAATAGTCTCGACTCAGTTTACCTTAAACAGTATGATACATTTTCACTTTTTTCCTCCCTTTTTTATTTGTCTTAAATGGTGTTCAATTTCGTCTAATAAAAAATAGTCATTCTGCCTTAAACAATACCGTGCCTTTTCAGTTTTTCTCCTCATCTTTTTACTGATTGGCACCAAGTCAAAATAAGAATGAAGTTATCAAAATGACGAAATGGTGATTGCCCAAAGAGTGAGTATGAGAGGGGAGACAGACAAAGTAGTGCTTGCTTATTTTAGTTTCATTTTTACAACACAATCAAATGTCAAAATTCCAAGAGACCAAAAAAGAGAGTATGAAAGGGGATGAGAGATAGAGGTGCTTGTGTTTTCTCCAAGATTTTTTCAAGGAAATAGTTGTGTTGAAACTAACAGCTTTTTGATTTTTCTGAAACAAGCTTCGGTTTTGGGAGATCGAGAATGTTTTTTTCCCAAACTATTGTTTGGTTGAGACAATTCTTGATGAAATAAAAGACAATGGTGTTTTTTAAATCGAATGTGTATTTTTTGGTCCAATTCATCGTATTGGAAGCCACGTTAGAATTGCTAGACTCCCATTTTAAATATAGTAATAGATGATTGAAACACAAACCTTTTTACAACCCTTTCCACCAACATATTTTAAATGAGGGGTATTCTAATAAAATAATTTATAAAAGTAATATCATTCTACAAAAATAATCTCATTTTAAAATATGGTTGTATAAAGAGTTGTACATATATCATTACTCAATTTTTATATATAAACGGACAAATCAGCATGCCATATAGGTCATTGGAAACAGATTTTAGAATAGTAGGAAATGTATCATTATCCAATGTCAAATGCTCTCATTCAATTTTATCAAGATTTTTTGGAGACATTTATTGTTAAAAAGTCATGCAACATGTACCTATGTACCCACAAAAATCTATGCTTTCTTACATGCTTACATGGGAGTGGCATATAAAAAAACCCTACACATGATGAAATTGCAGGGGAACTTGGCTCCTGAGCAGGTGATTCGACCACTGATCAAGTTTTTAGATCACGTGGGACCTCGGCTCTCGAGCATAAGATTCGACCTACGGTGAAATAGATTGGTGCAGCACCCTCGGCCCTCAGTAACGTATGTAGTGAGGGTCCGTGGTGCCAGGTATGCTAGCTAGTTGGCAGCACCCCAATCCTTAACACGGGGGGAAGTGTGCGTTCAAGCAATCGAGCACATGCTTAGTGTAACAAATCGAAGCGGTATATGTAAAGAGATTTGTCAGAGACTAATCCAAAATGTACCAGACGTAAGTACCAAGAACATTCAATAGTAATATACATACGTCATTATCACTTCTTCCCAAATAATATTGTACACTGTCATTAGTTCATCGCTTACATCAAAACATAGCGAACCATACATAGTCTATCACCTAAATAAAATAAACATTTTATAATACAAATAACTGCTAATCGGGGACATGCCTCTGTAACTACTCCTCGGATGAAACCTTCCTAGGCTAAATCTGCATCAAAGTCTATGACTTCGATGATGAAACCCATCACAGTGAAACTTCTAAGAAATCATAGTAGGTTTAAAACCCATGACAATACTTATATCAATGAGAGACAGTGGAAATGAATATGCATGCACTGTTTCACATAAATAAAACTATGAACACATATATTTATGCATGGTGAGAAATTTCCTCCTGGCAAAGTATCACCCTTTGAGAAAATTTCAAGTATATACGCATGGCGATGAAGCACCCTCTAAGCAAATCTCATTTATGCATAGTCATTATGGCGCCCCCAGGCCCCACTTGGGATTGGACGGTAACTGAGATGTCGGGACATATAACACAAGGCTACACACTCCCTCGTACATGACATATAATATGATATGCACCTAAGTACACTAGCAGTATGCAAAAAATAGTAAAAGTTGAATAAATTAAGCAATGTGATAAGCAATTGTAAAGCACATGACACCATACTAATATTATAATCCAAAACATTGTCCAAACGTAAACATGAGCTATAAAGACGTAATATCCCAAAATCATAAAGCATAGTTTAAAACTCCCAAAACATGGGATCTCCTAAAAAAATAACATAGATCCACAAAAGTTGGCCATAAGCCTTATCCTTATCCTTGTCCCGGTTGTTACGCCGCTTAAACTCCGCAATGAATTCAAGTATACCAGTGATCTCTCGATCAATGACCTCGAGTCGCTCTAGGATGGAGGGCTAGGGTCGATTCCCAGCCATTTTAGGCACAATTCTCTCTGGAGGAGGAGGTGTCATTCTCTTCCTCTTGGTCATGGTCGTCGTTTACTAAACCTCTCACAACTTCTACTATTCCGGTTGGAAAATAGTAGTGGAAACTACCACCATGAGTGTAATAGCCCACAAGAAATTCACTGGTAGAATTTCTTTTGACCTTAGGAACCTCGTGAAAACCCATACGTTTTTACGAATCGACCAATCGCTCAGATTTTAGTCTGTCATCATAATCAGTGTTATCACTCACTATGGTGCTAGATTTACGAGTTTAATTATTTGAGGTAGTTAGAAGTGTCAGAATGCATTATGGTCTACGCCATTAGACTCAGTGGATTATTTAGGATTTTATGGCACAATAACCTATTTTCATAATTCCGGACGAAACGTCTGTTGGAAATTGTGAAATTATTTTTAGGGGCACTTCGAGGTTGAATTTCGGTAAATGATTTTCACTATAGGTTAATATGAATATTTATAATTTTTCAGTACTAAGTTTATTATGCAATTTTTTTGGAGTGAATAGTAACCTCGATAAGCGCACCTAGTGCAGTGTTTTTAAAATCACAGTGTGGAATGTCCAAATTAGGTTAGAGAAGTTTTATTTGGACACTCGACAAGATCTTAGCCACACATAGTGAATAATATTAGACACTTGGCACAAAAAGAAACGTTTATATAGATTTGTGAAGCAAATCAAGGTGTGAGATTATGCCACCTAAGTAAAACCTTGTTTCATCTGTTCAACCAAATTGTGCCAGACCAAAGAGGGTTTCAACCCTAGGAAAACCCTAAATGGTTGGAATCCAATTGTAACCCAAAAAACCAAAACCCTAAACGGTTTCCCCAAAACCTAAGTTGGCCTTCAAACCCTTTTTAATCCGATTCTAGCTTTGTGTTTAATCACTTGATTAAATTACTTCCACATGCTATTAATTTATCAAATCATTGTCATGACATCATTATCCAACCTTTTAAACATTGGAAATTTGATTAGGCCAAGAAAAATTGGTTTTGGGCTTGATAACATCTCAAACCCGAACCAAACCCCCTTTAAACCCCAAATTGAAGCCCATTTGGTTAGGGCCCACCAAGGCCCACGAAATTGGCCACCTTGGCAAAGCTTCTTGGAGAAGTTTCCTCCCCCACATGGCAGACCATCCACTGCCATTGGCTGCACCTAATAGTGCCTTGATGTGAAGGAGAAATCCACTCCATCAACCTCCATCTCTCACAACTGCTGCAGGCAGTCCATGCCTCTCACTATTCTCCACTTTATGTCACATAGCCAACTCCAATCAAGGGTCTTTCAAGTACATAACTTCCCCTTCCAGGAGTCTAAAGTCGTGCAAGACACACTTCTTTCTCCCGTTCTTAGAGAGAAACCCAAAAGCGCTCTCTGGGGTAGATTTCTGTGTATTTTTTAGTGGCCATTTTTGACCCTTCGTAAGTATTTTTGCACGATTATTAATTCATATAAGTTGTTCTTCTTTGAGTCTAGTTTCCGTAGATATCTTATTTGTCTCAATCCATGCTCATTTGATTGGTCAAAAGTATTTTTAACCATGGAAAGGTCATTCTGGGCGTGAAACTGGAGAGTATGCTATGTTTTGGAATTTTTGACCAAACTAATGGACATATCTTGGTCCGAAACTTTTATGGAGTATTGTTAACATGTGTTTATGAATGTTCATTGAGGTTTTATTGCATGACTAAAGATTTTGATGATAGATTTCCTTAGATTTAGAAACTTGAAAACTGGAGGTGGGAAAACAGTTTTTGTTTTGAGAAAGTTTAAATATTTCGTGGTATAATCTTATTCCAAAGGCTTTGATATTTTTATATGATGATCCTAAGACTCTTATATACATGTTAGGATGTTATTTCAAAGATATTTAGTATTATTTTTAAAGATATGATTTTTCTATGCAAGAGGATTTCGGTTTGGCCTAAGATTTGATGTTTTTTGGGTTAGATCCATGTTTTGTTGAATTTTAGCCATGTGATTTTAGGTTTGATGGTTAGATCTTCTTTAGGACACATTGTTAGACCATGTGATGTTTTAGTTTGAAGATCACACGACTTTAAGCCATGGATCAAGAGATTGATCAAATGTAGTTGAGAGAAAAGTTTCTGTTTTGGACTATGTTTAAAACCAAAAACTCCAAGTGTTGTTTTGTGATTTTTGGTGACTTTTGTTTGATGATTTAAAGCATGGTTGATCTTGGAATGATGTTATGAATATGTTAGAGGTAAGATTTGATTTTTTGGAATTCTTGGAGATGTTTTTATTAAGGTCAAAACTTGTGATTTAAAGGGCTTACTTTTTATTAAAAAGTTTGGGTCTTTTTACAAAAAGTTTGGTGTTGATGAATAGATTTTTCCTAATGGATATTTTAAGTGTGTTTTTAAACTTAGGATAGGAAGATCTTTGTTACAAAATTTTGGTTTAATCATGAGTTTTGAATTTTGAAAGAATTGAACCAAAATCAAGAGAAATGGCCTATGTAGGTTTCGACAATAGTGAGTTTTCCATAGTTGTGAATGGTTTTAAATTTTTCTGAGTTAATATTTGAGTTTAGGACAAAATTTACATGAGGAATGTAAATTTTGGTAATTTTTGGAGTTAGGATGTGAAATCCTTAAGTTAGGGGTAAAATAGTCATTTTCTCACATGTAGAGGGTAAAATGCTAATTTTACTCTAAGTTACCTCTTTTCACATTTCTAATTGTTAGTAATTAATTTTTAACTTTTAAAATACCCTCTTACAGTTCCTCGTGTTTCGCACTTATTCTCGTAGAACGCGACTATCGAGGTAAGTTAGCTTTTAACTTACTATCAGTTTAATGTGTATGAGTGATAAGTAAAGGGAACTAAAGTGTATGTATGCATGTTATCATATGTTCCATGCCAAGTCATTACGTCTTTATCTGTTATGCAGAATTTATTCTATCATGAATTATTCATCTGTTACACAAGATATTCTGTCACGTATTTCTATACATTGCTATGCATTGCAAGTATGTCATGTTAAGTTAAGTATGCCATCTGTTACATGTATTTCATGTCACGTAATATTCACTGTCATATGTTATGCTATGTTACATAATATTGTTTGTTATATGTTATGCCATGTTACGAAATAATATCTGTTACATGTATGCCATGTTATATAATATTTTCTGTTACAAGTAAGTCTCAAAGTAAGTCATGTATGTCATCTTATGTTCACATCACGTTACGCTACGTCAGGACTTCTGTCTTTTCATATTCATGTCATTCCGTCTCGAATACAGTTTGTGTATCTCGAGAACAATCTTGTTAAGTTATTCATGTCAATCACGACCCTAAGCTCTAGGATGGGGTAATATCCTAGTGAAACTCCTTTGTTCACGCTGGAGTGTCTAAATAGGTGTGAAATTCCCTGGGTTGACGAAGTACAGTCAACAGGTTGCGAATGTGGCCTAATTAGCTGGTCACCGGAGCGCGCCAGGCACTAACGCCGATGGAGCCAAATTTTATTTTACGTGTGTCCATAGCAAGTGTGGCACAAACAATTCATGGGGCCACAACAACTGTGGAGCATGAAATATGGGGCCACAACAACTGTGGAGCATACACTACGTGAGACACAACAATTGTGACACGTAGGATACATGGGGCCACAACAACTGTGGAGTACGTATTAACGCACTCACAGCTGGTATAGACACCTGTGTTGTGATGCGGTAATCGGCAGGGACACACGGCACAAGGGGACCTGTGTAGCACCCGTATGGTCACTTTAATGATTAAGTCTACTGAATAAGATTCCAAGTTCATGTATTTCACGTTTAAGTCATGTTTCACGTTATGTTATGTTCAAGTTTACGTTCATGTCAAGTTTCAAGTTTATGTCACGTCAAGCTAAGTTTCAGTTTCAATTCAAGTTATGTCAGCTCATGCCATGTTATGTCAAGTCATGCTATGCTTATTATTTCATACCATGCTATGTCAAGATATGTTATGTTTACTATTGACTTTGATTGTGCATTTATGCCTTTATTGCCATGCATGCATCATTAACCTGTGTGAAGGTTTTTTGTTAACTTGCTGAGATTTGTAATCAAATCTCACTATGGTAGTCCCAACTACCATTCCCCCCGAATGGTAGATCTTGTTACAGGATCTGAAGGAGAACTGGGGATCGACCAGCTAGAAACGGTCGACTAAGCGACGGTGCGACTTAGATGTAGTTGCCCTAGATTACTACTTGTATTTTGTGGAGTTAAATCTCCAGCACTCTTTTGTTCACAATCATTTTGGACTAGTATTGTGATCTTGGTTGTTAGTATGTCTTTATGTATGAAGTATGTTTTAAGTATTTGAGATATCATAAGTTTGGTGCATGGTATTGCCAAAAGAAAAAAAAAAATTTATCCGCTGCGAATATTGCATAACGCTAGACGCATGTTAGGAACATTGCATCTTATATGTCATGAACGGGGGCAGGTAACCTTGTATTGCATGTCCCGACGCTTCAGATGTCCGTCCAATCCCAAGCGAAATCTGTGGTCGTCACAATGAGATTTCAAGAAATCTTAACAAATAATCACACAACATACCAGAGTTAACACAAGCATACAAAAGCTATATCATGAAATGCATGCATGGACATGTATTGGACTTATGCCTTTGACTAGAACCTGACTTATGCACATGATCATTATCAAAAGACCTGTAACAGATACTTGAGTTTTTCATATAAACTTCTTAACTTTTTCTTATTCACGTGAACTTATTCAGAACTTGCCCTATCAAAACATATCACAAGACTTGCATCGAGTGATCCTTAGCACTTATGCTCATATTCTTGTTCAGAGGGTGGACACAACATGGTTCCCCTTAGCACCGCGTGTTCCTGCTAGTTACCCCACCATCAATGGTCCGTATACCATGATGAATACGTCATAAATAGAGATTCATATTAACTGGACCTTACTTTGTCGGGTTACATGTCTTATGCACCTACTAGCGTTAGGCGCTTCTTTGCTCCGACATCCTTTGAAAAGAATCCATTCGAGGCTCGTCGACTGTACTTTGTAGATCCAGGGGTTACCACTCAATTCTTAAACACTCCAGAGTGGACATAAGAGTTCCACTAGGACATTCCCCCGCCCTAGCACGTAGGGTTGTGGTAAAAATTTTAAACTTTTTCTTTGAAAACATTTTCTTGAAAAACACTTTTGAAAACACTTCTTTGAAAACACTTTTCCCCTAATGCATGTGACATGAAACTTATAACATGTTTACTTATACTTGACATATGTCATGCGAAATGTCATTCATGAAATAACCAAACATAACATGTTCATTTCATAACATGATAACATAAACCGTAAGAGATATCAAAACATATACATGGAACCATAAGAACTTGCTTAGGCCGAAACTCATAGGTACAAAACATGAAGATTCATCACTTAAACATGTTCCAAACCTCAAGCATATATTATAGAAATCAAAACATAGTAAACTAAGACATGAAATCATAGGTTTTTGACTAAGCCTGAAACCTCCAAAGCATGTTCAAATTGAAACTTCATGTTCCATAAACCATTAACCTCAAACAAGTGAAAACCGAAACTCATAGGTGTATTTCATGGCATTTTCATCACAAATCCGAAACATATAATTTCTTCCTTAGAGCTACTCAAGATCATATTAGCATATTCAAACAAACAACCAAGAGATAACAATCAAAGCAATCAAAACCATGAAAGGATTTACACAAATATATACAAGCATTAACCAAAAGTAAGTTGAGTGTATACTTACAAAAATCTATGTAAAGAAATATTAGCAAGTTGTACATCCGAACATACTATATTAGAAAAAGTATCTAAAACCCTACCTCATGTTCTTAAGTGTGTGTGTAGATTTCTAGGGCATCACTTGGTCTTAAACTATTCGGCTTCTAGAGTTTTTAGGTTAAACTCCTTTATTTTACTCATAAGGTAAAACAAAACCTAAAGTAAGCAAAGATACGTGTTGTGGTCGAAACATGGAGGATGAAACTCCCCCTTCATTAATCCGCCTTAACAGTTTTTCTTGAAAACCCTAAGTTATTTCCGAGAAAATGGTAGAAAGTGTGTGTTCTATCATTTTCAAAGTCTTATGAGATTTGAATCCCATTTTCGGATTGAGAAATGACTTGTGTGTGTGCAAGACTTAGGGGAAACCGATCCTTACCTTGCTACTCCTTGGTAGTGCCGAAATCCCTTCTCTTGCAAGGATCCTCTTTGTTAGGTTGGAAAGAAAATACAAGAAAATGAGGGATCTTTCAAATGGACATGGAAGAATTGTGTGGAGAGAGTGATAGCTCATGCAAATCCGAAAAATGGCAAGGGAAAAGCCCCTTGGCGTGAACTCTTCTCTTTTTATACGAGACCCTTCACTTCCCTCCTTGGTTGCATCCAAAGTCCTTGCATAGATGACAAGTGGTAATGCTTATTCTTCCCCCTTGCCCTTTTGCCGAAAAGCCTCTTGGTGTTCCCCACTTGGATTGCATTGGGAAGGGACATTTTGGGGGGTGGCATGTAGGACTTCCCCTCCTTGGCCAAAATTTCTTCTCTCCCCTTTATACCTTTCATTTCCTTAAACAAGTACGTATTTCTTCAAGGGTAGCTTGGTAAAATAATACAGGCCTTTTCCTATTCCCAACAAGTAACTCTTGGCATGGAAGACAAGTGGCATTGGGCATGTGCCATAACTAGGGGTGGGCTCCGACTCCGACGAAGTCGGAGTTGTCATTTTCGACCTCCGACTCCGACAAAAGTCAGAGCCGAATTTCCCCTCCGACTCCGACTCCGAACGTAGTCAGAGTCCGATTCCGATCAGAGGTCGGAGCTCCGAACTCCCATCGGAACTCCCTCCGAACGGAGGTCGGAGCTCCGACCTCCGATCGGAACTCCGACTGAAGTTCGGAGGGAGTTCCGAACGGAGGTCGGAGCTCCGACCTCCGTTCGGAGTTCCGAACTCAATTTCGGAAATTTTGTTCTTTTTTTTTTATTATTTAAATTTTTTTGTTCAATTTCGTTTCAGATAGTGAGCAACATATATATATTTTTTTAAAAGTGAACCATCTACAAATATTTGGTTTATTCAAGAGTTTTCAATAATTTAAATATTCGTTCTGATTTTGTTACTGAATTTTGATTATATCTTTAATTTGTTTTATGTCCGCCTAAACTTTAGCATTAAAAGTGCTCATGACTCATGAGTTGAAAATTACACAAATTTAAAATTTTATAGAAAAGAATGATGGTACGAATTTCTATAATTCGATTAATTTCAGTTGGATAATAAATTCTAAACGTTTGAGAGAGGATGGATAAGTACTAATAGAAATTATAGAATAAAGAGTACTTATCTCACGTCTTTGCTCGGGATATAACTACATAAATATAACTATATAAATAGTTTAAAAAGTAAATAACATGTATGATGTAGCCATAAGTTATAACAGTCTCATTTATAACGTAATAACAATATGACTCAGTCTTGAAATATAACTACATAAAAATTAAACACGGATTTCACTCAAATACTTTTTGTTCCATTGGTCATGCCTGAAATGAAGATAGAAAGTAGCAATCAATAGATGAAAAAAATTGATAATAAAAAATTGAATACGGTAAAAGAATAATTTGATTCTTACCAAGAAAGGAGGTTCTCTCAACTCCATCCCAACTCTCAAGTAGCGTCCGTTCCAGACTCTCAATCATCGGTAATTATATTAGGGTTCACAATTAGATCTATAAAATCATAAAAAGTAGAAGTTAGAAACATTAAAAATAATTAAATCATCATTTAAAAGCATATAAACTTACCCAATTCAAGCCTATAGCTCTCGGCATCAACGCCAACAGTATCTAGTCCAATGGGCGTTTCACTTATCCAATTCTGTGTGCAAATGAGGGCCTCCACGGTTGACGGTGACAATGAACTCCGATAAGAATCCAACACGCGACCTCCAGTGCTAAATGCCGACTCTGAGGCAACCGTAGTGACAGGAATGGCTAGCACATCTCGGGCCACACGGGAAAGGACTGGATACTTGGTGGAATTAACTTTCCACCAAGTTAATAACTGAAATACATCACTTGGTGTCTCGACAGCTTCCATAAAATATCGTTCAACCTCAGATATACAATGCATAATATTCCTTGTTGACATGAGTTGATGATACTGCCGTATAATACGATTGCCTTTAACCCCTACAGATGGGTCAGTATCACCTGAGGAAACTGTCAATCCTGTCGGCCTCGAATGTGAGGAGCTACCAACTGCGGATGAAGGCTGAGCACTAGTACTGTAGTGATGATATAAGTCATCAACATCACTTTTTAACAATCTAATAAACTCTGCAGCCTTCACTGCCCCGAGGATGGAATTTACCCAAAATTCTAGAACGGCCAACTTAACTCGGGGGTCAAGGATCACAGCCACAAATAGCAATCTATTTATCTTCTCAATATTCCTCCAATATTTATCATATTTGATCTTCATCCTCGTAGCCATAGTAGATAACAATCCAGCAGAGTCAGTACAACTATTTTCCAACTGGAAGTGAAGCTCCGAGAGCTCGCTGAAAAATGAGTTCGCAGTCGTATATTTAGATCCAGATAGCCGCATGGTTATCTCATAAAAAGTTCTTAAAAATTCAACAAAATAACTCACACTGGTCCAATCATGTGCGTCCGGCGCACCAAGCCCCTGTCCTACTGGCTCCAACAAAGCATACCTCAGGCCCCCATCCTCGATCTCCATCCTCTCGAATGCTTTTTGGTACTTCTGTGCCACATCCAACATCATGTATGTAGAATTCCATCGAGTCGGAACGTCCAAGCACAGCATACTAGAACATTCAATCTTCAGATCTTCTGCTATTGCCTTAAACTTGGCAAGCCTTTGAGGGGAACCCCTCACATATCGTACAATGTTGCGAACTCGGGTTATGGAATCATGAACCTCTTTTAATCCCTCAACAACTATGAGGTTAATGATATGAGCACAGCATCGAACGTGAATAAACTCGTGGGCCCGAATGACATCATCTCTCACCGTCGTGTTCCGCTTAAACTAATCAATTGCTGTTTCATTCGCACTGGTATTGTCAACTGTAATACACAGTACTTTTTGAATTCCCCAGTCTTTTAAACAATCATCCATCTTCGTTCCAATGGATGCACCTTTATGATCTACAATTTCTTTAAAACCAATAATTTTTTTATGCAAAATCCACTCACTGTCAATGTAGTGTGCTGTGATACACATGTAGCAGACGTTCTGTATGGAAGTCCATGTGTCAGTCGTAAAAGACACTCTCTGGCCAGTGATAATAAACATCTTCCTCATCTCCTCCTTGTTCTTCGCATGCCTCTTCATACAATCTCGCAACACTGTATACCGTGATGGAATGGGAAATCGTGGCTCAACAAAATTTAGAAACTTTCGAAAGCCTCTTTTCTCGACTGTGGTAAATGGCATCTCATCAGTAATTATCATCTCTGCAAGCATGTCCCTCAACATCTTCTCACTGTATTGAGGGATGACCAATTTCTTAGTCTGTGTACCATCAGTGGCTGTAGAAGTTTGGTAACTGAGGTTGGTCTGATCAGTGACTTGCAATCCCTTTGCTATCTTATATCGTTGGCAACCATTTAGATGTGCTATTAACACACTAGTACCTTACTTCTTCGAATGGCATCCACAAAGTGATCCACAGTAATGGCATCTTGCTACTGGGTTCGCAATTTCACTAGGAATTTTGGTGAAATGCTCCCATGTCCACGACCTCTTTTTAGAAGGTCGTGGTGGTTGATCTTGCTCAATGGGCATCTCCTCCTCTTCGTTGAACATATCCTCATCCTCTATATCAACTGGGAGTGGGAGTCGACTACACGCACAAGATGTAGCTGCTCTAGATGTAGCTGCCCTAGATGTGGTTCTAGGGGTGGAAGTACCCACCGGTGTAGGAGTTGTAGCATTGGCATCCGCCACATCCCCTTGTGGACGATCATCTCCATTATGTCTAGGATCCATATCACAATCAATGAAGCTGAAAAAATTAAATTAGAAGCAAAAAATTAGTTTAAAAATAAACTAGGCTATTGTATTATACAATAGGACATGTATTATTGTATCATAATATATTATTGTATCGATGTATTATTACATCGAGGTTCGGTTGAAGTGCGCTCGACTCAGCGGAACCCATCCAGAGAGGTTCGCTCGACGTGTGCTCGAGCAGAAACCATCCAGAGAGGTTCGCTCGACGTGCGCTCGACGTGGTGCTCGAGCAGAACCCATCCAGAAAGGTTCTCTCGATGTGCGCTCGATGTGACGCTCGAGCAGAATCTATCCAGAGAGGTTCGCTCGACGTGCGCTCGACGTGGCGCTCGAGCAGAATTCTTCCAGAGAGGTTCGCTCGACTTCCGCTCGACATATCGCTCGAGCCAATGTTCAATACAACGTGCGCTCGAAACCTCGCTCGAGCGCAAGTCTGCAATACAATGTAAAAGTCAGGATTTTGAGCGCCATGTTGGGACTATATTGAATATTCAATACAACCAATTCACAAGAATCACAACTGCTGGCTCCAATTCATAAGAGACGTGCTTGAATTGAATTTAGGGCTCATAAATTTATGGCTCACCATAGGTGGAAGCTGAACAGAGGAGCAACGAGGAACGGCGGCACGGAGGAGCAACGATGAACGGCGGCACGCTGGCAAGAAAGACACAAGACGTGAGGACGGCTTCACAGTTCATTGGTTCAGTCACTGGGACGGGAGACGCGAGAGAGAAGGGAGAAAGAAGAAGAATTGAAGAAGGAAGAAGAAGGGGGGACCGGGGACGTATGAAGAAGGAAGACATATGAAACGACACCATTCCATATTAAGTGGAACGGTGTCGTTCAATAATTTTTTTTTAAACCTAATTGTAAAACGACGTCGTTTTACAGCTGGGTTTAAAAAAAAATTCGGAGTCGGAGTTGGAGCTCCTTGTAGCTCCAACTCCGACTTCGACTCCGACTCCGAATAACTATTCGGAGCTACTCCAAATTTTGACTCCGAATTCCAACAACTCCGACTCCGTCGGAGTCGGCGTCGGAGTGGAGGTCGGACGGAGTCGAAATTCTCAGAATTTTGCACACCCCTAGCCATAACCCTAGCCGTCCTCTCCATTTTCTTTTCCCAAGATGTTGCTTCATCTTCCAAATACTCATTCCCTAGGTGACCTTTCATATATCATTGGTCTAAATACACTAAGTGACAAGTGGCAAGTGAATGGGATGCTTAGGAGTGTGCTAGCCGAAACCCTAAGGGTAAACTTGTCCTTGATACAAAAGTCTCTTCACAAAATCTTCTACAAACTTAGTGCATGCTTGACACATGGCAAAAGCTAGCTAAATTCGAAATCCTATAGGCCTCCCTTCAGTTTCCAATGCAAAACTTCTAGAAAAACTCCATTTCACTTCTCTAGGCTTCCCTTTCCAAGAAATCTACCTTGGAACTTAAATTTTGGACAAAAAAACAATGGGTTAGGTGTGCAAGCCAATCTTGGTGCCTTCCTACACCTCTCTTTCCCCCTTAACCCACTATCAAGACTAGATTTAAGGTGTAACATTCTAATGACACATGACACTAGTGACTTAGAATTGGATCATGGGCCTAAACCATTGGACCTAGGTTTCTAAATAGGGCCGAAATTTCAAAGTAAACTAGGGCCACTCTCCTCTTGGGCTCAAGTTACCACATCAAAGGTTCTAAGGCCTTTCAAGGTAACTAAGGCTCCTAAAATGCCATGGCAACCTAGAGCGAATTCTAAGAGCCAAACCTAGACAAAACTCGGGTTTTCACAGTCATTATCATGGTGAGGTATCACCCTCTTATCGAAACACATAAAATTCATAAGATCTAATCATATAAGTACCAAAGGGGAATCACTCCATCGGTTCGACATGGGGTATCTCTCTACCCGGTCAACGTGTGAACTCATTCGCCAAAACCAACTCATCCAACTTGGAGAATCACTCTACCCGTGTAAAATCCGGGCCGAGTAGGAAATTCGCGTCCAAATTTTTTTTATGGATGAAAAGCCCACTTGGACTTTAACGAGTAGTTTTAAGAATAGGTTTCGGTTCCCAAATATTTATTTTGGCGATTTATGAGTTTTTTTGAAATTGTTAATTAGGTTAATTTTAGCTAATATTTTATGGACCAAGCATGTTTTATTTTATCTTTTATTTTTTTTTTGGCTCGACAAGTTATGTAAGTATTTTTTTTTTTAGGATGAGTCGAGATCCAAAACTTAGAGAAAAAGCCTATGCTTTAATCCCATACAAGATCCAGGCCAAATTACTTTAGGCTAAAGAGCCCAAGCTCGTGGAAACAATATTCCTAGACTCCACGTTCTTCACCGTTTCACGACCATTTTATGCCCATGCATGCACGCACAACTCTGTTTTTCATCCACACACACGTCTCCCTCATATCTCTAGGGTTTGCACCTCACATATATATAAATACACATATCTCTCTACTATATTTCAGAAACCGCCCCCTGCCCAACCTCTTCCCTCCGTAGCCCACTTCTCCTCCACACCGTGAGCCCTTCCCCATAGCGTAGCCGTGCAGCACCTGAACCACTGCCACAAACGAGCCAAGCCCGTAACGCAACACGGTATATCCTGTGGCGCTGCTGCACAGATCACCCACTGCACCGTAGTGCAACGTGAAGACAACCACATAGCACCCCAGCCACTGCCACGATCGAGCCCAACTTGAAACACTCGAACCACATCCCGCACAACGAGAACCACTGTGTGTTTTCACCGCCTAGAACTCTCATTGTCCCATGCAAAAATCGACGCAACCGTGCATGCACTGCATCTCCACGGATCGCAACTCCACCTCGCCTTGCATCACCTCCACTTGACCTCCGCCGTACACCACTGCACCACCACCAAAGTGTCGAGAACAACCATCCGCAGAGTGAACCGAAACTCCTCTGTTTTGGGTCTGAAAAATAGAGCACTATTGTGTGCTCTCAGCCCGTTACACAACGGACATCTAGCGGCGTTGCCAGCCACCCACGCCGCAACTCCACCCTCTAACATAGTTTCCCAGCCACCAAAACCACTGCAAGTGCTCCTCTGATCTACCACACTGAAACATGGGAATTATTTCTCCCACTGTGAGTTAACCCAGCCACCCCACGGCACCAGCCCCTCCACTTCGACGCCACTTGCACAGAGAGTTCCGTCGGCCACCTCACGTCACCCCGAGCCACCCATCTCCGTCGCAACTGCTCGCAGGTGAGTCTCCGTCGCGCAACTACCCTGAGTCTAGCGGGTATCTCCCTTCACGTAAGCCCTTTTACGTAGGAAGTGGAAAGGCTTCGTTTTGCTAAATTACAACTTTGCCCTTTGGGCCACTTGGTCTTGTTTTCTATCGGTGTTCTTTTTGTTTTTGAGTGTGTTTTGTCAAGTTATTTAGAAGTTAAATGTTTTGGGTCGGGCTTGGTTTCTAAATTATTTTTGAGTTTGGGTTCTAAATTTTGAGTCGGGTAGTATCTTTTATTTCAGCGACTTTTATTTTTTTAAAATTGGTTGGGTTTTGATTTTTGTTAAATAAATTTGTGAATAACTGGGAATTAGGTTAAGTGAATATTAAGTGGATATTGATGGTTTTAGAAATGATGATATTTTAGGAATTATGAGAATTTTAGGTTTTGAGGTTTTAAAATAGGTTCTTTTGGCATTTTAGATTTAAATATCGAGATACATGGTTGATTGGAAATTTACAAAAATTATGTGATTATTTTTATAGGTGATGACTTTTAGTTGTGTTGGCATTTTGATGAAAATTCTGAAAAGCTAAAAAGTTCAGGTAAGCAGGGTTCCTATACTAGAATTTGCATAAAAATAAAAATGAACTGAGGTTGATTTATAAAAATGTGCATTATATGTTTTGAAAAGAAATGTGGAAATAGCCTCAGTTATTTGTTTGTCATTACTCATTGAACTCTGATGAAAGAGAAAGCATTTCTGTCATGACTGGTGTATACATGAGCTTATTTTTGACATTCTATTTCTGATTTATGCAAAAAGAGCGAATATAAAAATTTGTGCATAAATGTTGTAAATATGCTTTGGATCTGTTTTGATTATGAAGATAATATGATTTTGTTCAGTACTTTGTTTGGATAAGATGTGATTTCTGAAAACCATTGGCATGATGACTCTTTGATTCTGAATTTGATTATGTTTCCATTCTGTTCAGTTACGGCCCTGCCACGGGCTATAATAGTGGATACGGCCCAACCACGGGTAATAATAGTGGATACGGCCCAATTATGGGTTACAATAGCGAATACGACCCAACCACGGGTAATAATAGTGGATACGGCCCAACCCCGGGTTATAATAGTGGATACGACCCTGCCATAAGTTATAGTAGCGGTCTCTGTTTAGAGTGCACACCTTGGTGACAGAGTGATTTATGTTCTGCTTGGCTATCCACAGATGCACAACCCAACCACGGGGGTTATACATGGCTTCTGTTATGATATGATGTTCTAATGATGATAATGATCATTTATGCTATGCCAAAGGATATTTTTGAATGAAATTATTTCTAAATCTTCGCCCTGATATTTTGATAACATGTTTTGCTTCCGCACTCTGAAAATGAAAATGTTTTGTTTTGCATTCTGATATCTGTAATTGCTCATGTTTACACACTGCTATATGTTCTCTGCTTACTGAGTTGTTGATAACTCACCCCTTATCTCCAATAATTTTTCAGATAATCTTGATAGTTCTACTGGAGAGCAAGAGTAGGCAATATTATAGAGGTTTGATGTTTGCTAAGGAATAAGTACCCGAGGGTACAAGTTTTTATTTGAGAGTCTTAGTTAGTAATTTGGTTATTTTCAGTTACTTTGATTTGACGAGTTAAAGATATTTTTGAGTCTTTTGGAGAGTTTCAATTTATTTTATTAAGAATTTATGTATTGTCCTTATAAAGGAACATAGATATTTGGTTTGAGTTAATGAATATTTTTATGGAGTTTCTGGATTGTTTATAGTTGTGATTTTAAGTTGATATTTAGGTTACAAGAGCTAGAGGACACCATGCATGATCAACCTAGGGACTTTCTTTACCTATGTTAGTAAGTAAGGCCAATACGAAGATGATCCACCCCGATCATCACGTAAAATCCCTATGCTTGTATGAAACTAGTGGCAACGTGCCGTAGGAATGACATGGGGACTCCTCAACCCATCTATGGTGATTAGACACATGGTAAGACTCAACACTTGGAATTCACATAATCTCATTTCTCATTATTCAAAACTCATCATCTCAATAACGCAAAAATAGCCAATAAACATAATGAAGAAAAATGCACTTTTATGTAAGGAGATGGGTATAGAATATGTAAATCTTGATCTTACAACATATTCACAAACATTTACCCCACATTCCTAGTATGGTCGTAGGAGCTAACCTACCTGAACAATATTTCTAATACTATGATTGCACTAGTGTTGATCCTTCCATTGCAGGCTCTGAAGTCACTTGCTTTCTTGGTGACTCCGAACAGAAGAAAGGGTTACCACTTTAAAAATCTTAGAAGTGAGATTTTGACTCTCGTTCAAAGTTTTTTATATACGGTGGGACTATCAATCATAGTCTTGACATTCTTCTGATTCCTGGTATGCTTGAATGAGAGACATTCAATCTTGACCATCTATATGGCCTCTGAACTTGAAGAAACCGAATGACTAATAGGACAAGGTGTGCATGTTTCTGACATTCACCTTCTGTCCAATCCCGCAGTCCTTCCCTTAGTAACGGTCTCCCACGTAGCCCCGGTTTGGATTGGAAACTCACCTCAACTCATCTCAACTCATTTCATCTTATCATTACAACTTTTTTAAATTCTCGCACAAAATATAATAAACAATTCAATTTTTTCAAATCCCAAAACAATAATAATATTAAAAAATAATATTCTAACAATATTTTATTCAACTTATCTAAAACTATCTCAACTCATCTCTGAATTCAAACCAGACGATCTGGCCGACAGGTCCGTAATCTTTTTCTTAGAGGCTTACTCCAGATGTGATATTTCTAATGGAGTAAGGGCCTCTGTGTACAACACTGCCGCCCTTTGATGTGGTGCCCCAACCCCACTTGGGATTGGACAATGACTGAAATGCTGAGACATGTAATACGTGGCTACATACCCCTCGTACTGGACAGATAATATGTAATGCACCTAAGTACACTAGCAGTATGCAATAAAATCACAGCGGAATAATAAAAGTCAGATAATCTAAGCAATGCAATAAGCAATTGCAAAGCACATGGTACCGTTACTAAACAAAAATACACAACATTGTCATTTCCCAAAGCATGTATCATATATAGTTTTCCAAAAGCATAGAATATTTTATCTCCCAAAACACGAGACCTTTTCAAAATATTGCTCCACAAAAGTTAAGACCTAAAGTCATAATTTTTCCACAAAACATCTTCGGTTCCTGTTCTCTTCATCACTACTGACCCATTAGGAGTCAGACACCAAAAGACCTCGTGTGAGTGTTGATGCTTGGGTGGTAGCAGTCCTAAGTCTTTTGCTATAGCTTTTGCATCAGCCAAGGCCTTCAAGGCTTGCTCAATAAAAGTAGACATCTGGTCCATGTTCCACCAAAATTTCAAAATTTTGGATGGACGGGAGATCGTAGAATCAATCTCAGTCTCACTAATGCATGTGACATGAGACTTAAGACTTACATATTCTTGTACCTGACATATGACACATGAGATGTCATGCATGAAATAATCAAGTGTAACAAGGTCGAATCATGGCATAGTGATAGAATACATGAGATATCAAGACACATTCATGGAATCGTAGAAACTAGTCTTGGCCGAAACATCCAAGTACAAAATCATGAGAAAACATAACTTTAACATATTACAAACTTGAAGCATATTGAATAGGAATCATCGAATAATGAAACAAAGCATGAAATCATGGGGTTTGGCTAAGATCCAAAATGATGGGCACCAAGATGGACCTAGTCTTAAAGATCTTTTGCAAGTTCCATAGAGGCAATTACAAGGTCAAGAGCCAAGAAGATCAATGAGGCAATGCAAGGATTGATGCAATCCACTTCGGATGAAGCTAGCAAGATTCCAACACTCAAGATGGGCTTCAGAGAAGGAGATCCAGTTTTGATCCACTTGATACAAGCTATGGAAGACATGAGCTATTGTTTGGACCTTGTTTAATTTATGAAAAGAGCTTATTTTATTAGTTATAGGAATTAGTCTAGAATAATGGGGCTTGAGGATGTTTGGCCCACATATATGTTATGTTTTATGAACTAGGGTTTCAAGAGAAGTTTTTAAGGGTAGTTTAGGGATTGTTTTAATTTGCTGCCAGAGTTTTTTTTGGGAAGGCCTTGTATTTCACCCAAGGGTGTTTTAGGAAAGGATTTTATGTTAATCTAGGGTTTTGGGGGTATTTTTGAAAGATGGAGATTTATTTTGGCTAGGGTTATAATTAGGTTTTGGTTTTGATTTAAATACTTTTTGTAGCCTCATTTTTATTAGTTTATGAAATTTGATGAATTTATTCATTGTGAGTAGAGTTTATCTTCTCTTGTTCTTAAATGAACTTTTGAACTTATTAAAGGCAAATCACAACCTTTGTGGCATTCTTCCTTATAATTTAGGTTCTTGAGACAGGTTCTTCAATGGGTCTAGATTTTCATATAATCTAGGTTCTTGAAATGAGTTCCTCAACGGATCTAAATTTTCCATTGGCTTGATTTTGGCTTTATTGGGTGAGTTTTTAAATTGATTGTGGGTTCAAGGGATTTTATTCCCACGGGTTCATATCATTTGGTATCAGAGCCAGGTTTTCAATCACGTCTGATTCTATCTTTTAATTTTTACATCTTTAAATTTAATTCTAGAGCTTCATTGTTCTAGGGTTGCTTAAAAAAAAAAAAGTAGGCTACCGAAATTCTTAGGGTTTTTGGTTTGGCTGAAATTTGCATCACTGAGAGTTTCAAAATTCTAGGGTTTCTTGTATCTCTAAGTTTGTCAATTCTTGTGTGTTTGAATTCAATTGGTTGATTATCACAATTGAATATTGGCTGTTTGTGATTGAATTAGAGAAAAGAAAAGAAAAGAAAAGAAAGGAAAGGAAAAGAAAAGAAAAGGAAAGAAAATTCAAAAAGAAGAAGAAGAAGAAGAAAAAAAAGGTAGCGTATTCAAATGTTGCTACATAGTTACAACAAAGAGAAAGAAAGACATTTGTTTAAAGACATTTGTTGATTGAGCTTTATCATCAAAGGAGCTGAATACATCTTTCTAGTTGATAACTTGTTTTATAATTACTTTTTCCCTCGTATAAATTAATTAAGTCTCATGTCATTTTATTCATTCCTTGTTTCTTGAACCTATTGATGGTTGGAATAATATAAGGTTGAATTGTCTTGATTTATTTCAACTTGTTTTTAAAAAAATTGAGTAGGAAAACTATTGAGATACAAGGCAAGAGAGTGTGAGACTATTATCGGGAAAAAAAACCAATTGACAGTGAAACACGAGTGGAGTACCATTATTTGAGTGTAAATACTTAAGGGAGTGTGTGAGGTTTTCTACTAACATTCTTTTTGTGCGGTGCATTACGATGTCTCACAAGAGTGACTCATCACTAAAGGGGTGGCAGATAACTCATTCTTTCTGTTGCATGTTATGCAACAACAATTTGAACGATTGAATTTGGTGTTGGGGGAAGTGAGGGATAGGATGGATCAACGAGATGCAGTGTGTAGAAAAACTGCAACGTGGGAGAGATAGGAGGAGGCGTGAGCCTAGTATTGAACATAAGTGTAAGAATGAAGAGTATGGTGAGTCAAATGTGTTCTCAATACACAAATTAAGATGAATGATACAGAACAGCAGAGCGAGAATATTTTTCATACTAGATGTCACATCAACAACAAGGTATGTAGTATGATCATTAATGGGAGGAGTTGTATTAATTTGGTTAACACTACTTTAGTTGAGAAATTGAATTTACCTACCTTGAAATACCCTAGACCATACAAGTTGTAGTGGTTGAGTGATTGTGGGGAGGTTAGGGTAAATAAGTAAGTGCTAGTTTCTTTTTCAATTAGAAAATACCAGGATATGGTGCTTTGGGATGTAGTGCCTATGCATGCTGGCTATATTTTGTTGGGGAAGTAGTGTTAGTATGATAGGAAGGTGATCCATGATGGGTTAAGGAACATGTACAGTTTTGAAAAGGATGAGAAAATAATCAAACTTACTCCTTTAACTCCAACATAGGTCCATGGGGACTAGCTGAAACTAAAAAGTGAGGTTGCTCAAAAAAGAAAGAGTGAAAATGAGAGTGATAAAAAAAAAAAAGAAAAAGTGAAAAAGAGATTGAGCTAAAAAGCAAGAGTGAAAGTGAGATTGAGCTAAAAAGTAAGAGGGAATGTAAGATTGAGAAAAAAAGAAATAGTGAGTCCGAAAAGGATCGAGAGAGAAAAATGAGAGAGAAAAAAATATGGGGGTGAGGCTGAAACCTTAATAAAAAGAGAGAATGAGTTGAAAAACAATTGTGAGGCCGAGAGTTCAAAAAAAGAGGAGTGTGAAAGAAAAAAGGAGAGTGAAAAGGAAAAAGAGAGTGAAAGGAAAAAAGCGAATGAGGCCGAAACATCAAGAGACAGCAGAGAGTGAAAAAGAAAATAGAGAGGTGGTTGAGAGTAAAAAAAAAAAAAAGAGTGGAGCTACGAGAGGAAAAAGAAAGAGAGATTGCAGTGAGAAATAGAAAAATAAAAGTGAGTTTTTATACTAGGCAAGCTTTTATATTAACGAATTTAACGACTCTTTGTCTAGTATTGTTTCTTTGTTGCAGGGATATGAGGTCATGATTCCTAGCGGTGTGTTTAGTGGATTGCCACCTATTAGAGAGATAGAAAATTACATTGATTTTGTGCCAGGTGCGACAATCCCTATCTAACCTTCATTTGAAGAACATGAGTCCTTGATGCACTTGAAGGGACAAGGTAAGTTGAATAGAATGCATGCCAAGTGGGTGCAATTCATTGAGACTTTTCCTCATGTAATCAAGTACACACAAGGTAGGAAAATTTTGTGGTTGATGCTTTAGCAAGAATGTATGTTCTTGGCATCGTTTTAGATGCAAAGTTATTAAGACTTGAATATGATAAGAAATTGTATGTTAATGATGATGGCTTAGCTAGTGTGTATGAAGTATCTGAGAAAGGATCGTTTGGTTAGTTCTAAAGACTAGATTGGTATTTGTTAAAAGAGAATAGACTTTGTGAGCCTACTAGTCTTATGCGTGAGTTGCTTGTGCATGCATTTGGTTTGATGGATCATTTTAGTGTGAAGAAAATTTTAGACGTGTTACATGAACGTTTGTGGGAGTATCATTTGCCATTCATTGACTTGTTACAAGAACATTTGTAGGAGTATCATTTGTCTTTCATTGAGTTTGCATATAATTAGAGTGGTTATTTTGGTGTAAAGAAGATTTTAGATGTGTTGCATGAACGTTTGTGGGAGTATCATTTACCATTCATTGACTTGTTGCATGAACGTTTGCGGGAGTATCATTTGCCTTTCATTGGGTTTGCATATAATTGGAGTGGTCATTTTGGTGTAAGGAAGACTTTAGATGTGTTTGATGAATATTTGTGGGAGTATTGTTTGCCATTCATTGAGTTTACATATAATTGGAGTGCTCATGCTACAACTAAATTTTCAACTTTTGAAATTGTTTATAGACTTAATCCATTTAGTCATTTAGATTTAATGCCTTTACTTGTTGATGACAGGAGTAGCTTGGATGGACTTTTTCAAATTCTTGAACAAATTAATGATAATGCATATCAAGTGGACCTTCCAGTTAAGGATCATGTTTATGCTATTTTTAATGTTACTAACCTTTTTCCCATTGATGCAGGTGGAGATTCGAGGTCGAATCCTTTTGAGGAGAGCAGGAATAATGGGCACCAAGATGAACCTAGTCTTAAAGATCCTTTGCAAGTTCCAGACGGGCCAATTACAAGGTCAAGAGCTAAGAAGATCTAGGAGGCAATGCAAGGATTGATGCAATCCACTTGGGATGAAGCTAGCAAGACTCCAACACTCAAGATGGGCTTCAGAGAAGGAAATTCAGTTTTGATCCACATGATACAAGCTATGGAAGACATGAGTTAGAGTTATCAAAGGCAAATCACAACCTTTGTGGTGTTCTTCCTTATAATTTAGGTTTTTCAGACAGGTTCTTCAGCTGGTCTAGATTTTCATATAATCTAGGTTCTTGAAATGAGTTCCTTAACGGGTCTAAATTTTCCATTAGCTTGATTTTGGCTTTCTTGGGTGAGTTTTCAAATTAATTGTGGGTTCAAGGAATTCTACTCCCACTGGTTCTAGAAGGTCATGTTGTCATTTGTTTCTTCTAGAAGGTCTCTAGCATGCATGACAAGTGGCAAAACCCTCTAGGGTAGGCGTGCAAGCCATCCCTTAGCTTCCCTACACTTCTCTCTCCCCCTTAATCCATTATCATGACGAGATACATAGTGCCTCACATGTATGACACATGGCACTAGTAGCAAGGGTTTGGGTCATGGACTTTGGGCTTAGGTTTTCCTTATGGGGGCCGAAATTCACAAGGCTTTTTAGTGTTAGCTTCACTTGGGCTTAAGTTGCTCAATCCCTATCCTTCAAACTAGAAATTCTAAGGCCCTTGAATAACTATGGCAACTAAATAATTTACGGAAATGTCTTGTCAAGCTTGGGTCATCACATCCTCCACTCCTTAGAAAAAGATTTTGTCCTCGAAATCGGCACCGTAACCATCAACCAAAACATTCGTAGTAAGAAATACCGGGGTTACTACCTCTTCTATTTGCAGCTGTAGACTTTTCCGATGATGATGATGATGGCGGTACTTCATCTTCCTTTTCCGTTACTGAATCTTGCGAAAAGTAAAATATCGCATCCAGATCGTAGTCGAAGTACATGTTCACTATCATCTCATTCAGTTTATGCTCTATCTCAAGCTTCGTATCCTCGATAGGTTGGCCTTCCTCACAGAAACTAATATGATCCGTAGATGTATTCGTGGTCTCACAAGGCATAAACCTATTCGCGTGTTGTTCCGCTACATGACTCAATTATGCTTCTGGATTAAAACTACGCAAATATGATCTTTCTGCTTCCTTCCAGTTGCACCAAGGTTGTCGTTCCTCATGCGGTAACGCTCGTCGAAAATAACATTTCCTCGAGGATCTGCATCCATCACATATGTGTATGATGATGCTCAAACTTTTTGATATGAACCTGTGGGAATGGAATCCCTTGAATCCACAATCAATTTGAAAACTCACCCAAGAAAGTCAAAATCAAGCCAATGAAAAATTTAGACCCGTTGAGGAACTCATTTCAAGAACCTAGATTATATGAAAATCTAGACCCGTTGAAGAACTTGTCTCAAGAACCTAAATTATAAGCAAGAACGCCACAAAGGCTGTGATTTGCCTTTGATAAGTTCAAATGTTCTTTTAAGAATAAGAGAAGATACACTCAACTCACAATGAATAAATCCATCAAATTTCATAAATCCCCATCTTCCAAAAATACCCCTGAGTCAATAGTGCTGCAGCTACAGTACTCGGCTACCGTAACTTACATATCTCAATCCCTTAAAAACCCTAGGTTAACATAAAATCCTTTCCCAAAATACCCTTGGGCGAAATACAAGGCATTCCTAAAAGAAACCCTAGCTGCAAATTCAAACAACACCTAAACTACCCTTAAAAACTTTTCTTGAAACCCTAGTTCATAAAACATAAAACATATGTGGGCCAAACATCCTCAAGCCCCATTATTATAGACTATTTCCTATAACTAATAAAATAAACCCTTTTAATAAATTAAACAAGATCCAAACAATAACTCTAACTTATGTCTTCCATAGCTTGTATCAAGTGGATCAAAACTGGATCTCCTCATCTAAAGTCCATATTGATTGCTGGAGTCTTGCTAGCTTCATCCGAAGTGGATTGCACCAATCCTTGCATTGCCTCCTTTATCTTTTTGGCTCTTAACTTTGTAATTGGTCCATCTGGAACTTGCAAAGGATCTTTAAGACTAGGTCCATCTTGGTGCCCATCACTATTCCATCTGTCTTGATTGAGCTGTCATCATCTGCTGCCTTATCCTGAGGCAATCCACTAAACACACCGCTAGGAAACACGACCTCATATCCCTGCAACAAACAGACAACAACTTTAGGTAAAGATATGTCAAGTTCGTTAGTATTAAGACTCGCCTTAGCATAAAAACTCACTTTTCTTTGTTTTTCTCTCACTTTCTTTACTCTCTCTTTTCTTTCCTCTCTCTTTTTCTGTTTCACTCTCTTTTTTCCCTTTTATTCTCTTTTTTCTTTTCACTCTCTTTCTTTTAGTCACTCTCTTTTTCTTCATCTTTTTTTGAACTCTCGACCTCACAATTATTTTTCAATTCATTCTCTCTTTTTCTTGAGGTCTCAGCCCCATCCTCATCTTTTTTCTCTCTTTCTCCTTTTCGGCCTCACTATTTATTTTTTTCTCAATCTCACATTCACTCTTGCTTTTTAGCTCAATCTCACTTTCACTCCTGCTTTTTAGCTCAATCTATTTTTCACTTTTTCTTTTTTGATCACTCTCACTCTCACTCTTTCTTTTTTGGTCACTCTCATTTTTACTCTTTCTTTTTTGAGCAACCTCACTTTTCAGTTTCAGTTGGTCCCCATGGACTTGTGTTGGAGTTAAAGGAGCAAGTTTGATTATTTTTCTATCCCTTTAAAACTGTACATGCTCCTTAACCCATCATGGATCACTTTCATATTATATTGCCACGGCTCCCCCAACAAAATATGGCCAGCATGCATAGGCACTACATCACAAAGCACCACAACCTGATATTTCTCAATTGAAAAGAAACGAAAACTTGCTTATTTACCCAAACCTCCCCACAATCACTCAACCACTGCAACTTGTATGGTTTAGGGTGTTTCAAGGTAGATAAATTCAATTTCTCAACTAAAGCAGTGCTAGCCAAATTAATACAACTCCTCTCATCAATGATCATACTACATACCTTGTTGTTGATGTGGCATCTAGTATGAAAAATGTTCTCGCTCTGCTGCTCTGTATGATCCATCTTAATTTGTGTATTGAGAGCACGCCTGACAATAAGAGACTTACCATACTCTTCATTCTTACACTTATGTTCAATACTAGGCTCATGCCTCCTCCTATCACTCCCACCTTGCAGTTTTCTATACACTTGCATCTTGTTGATCCAACCTATCCCACACTTCCCTCAACAATTCAACCGTTCAAATTGTTGTTGCATGACATGCAACAGAAAGAATGAGTTATCTGACATCCCCTTTGGTGATGAGTCACTCCTATGAGACATCGTAATGTGCAGCACAAAAAGAATGTTAGAGGAAAATGTCACACTCCCTTACGTGTTTACACTCGAATAATGACACTTCACTCGTATTTCACTCTTAATTGGCTTTTTTTTTTTTCTGATAATAGTCTCACACTCTCTTGCCTTTTTATCTCAAGAGTTTTCCTGCTCAAGTTCCTTAAGAACTAGTTGAACTAAATCAAAACAATACAAGCTTGTATTATTCCAACCAGCAATAGGTTCAAGAAACAACAACAAGAAAAAAAGAAGGAATAAAATGACACGAGACTCAAGGAATCTATATGAGAGAAAGAGTAATTATAAAACAAGATACCAACTAGAAAGATGTATTATGCCCCTTTGATGATAAAACTCAATCAACAAATATCTTTCTTTTTCTTTGTTGTAACTATGTAGCAACCTTGAATATGCTACCTTCTCTTTTCTTTTTCCTTTTGTTTTTTTACAAATTTTCTTTTCTTTTCTTGTCCTTTCTTTTCATTTCTTTTCTTTTCTCTAATTCAATCAATCACAAACAACAAAATTCAATTGTGAAAATCAAGCAATTGAATTCAAACAAACAATAATTGACAGTAAAGTAGAAGATAATCAATAGAATGGCAGTCCAAGCAATTGACAAACTCAGAGATGCAAGAAACCCTAGGTAATACAAATTTCAACCAAACCAAAAGGTCTAAGAATTTCGGCAGCCAACTTTTTGTTTTATTTTTTTTTTTACTTTTTTTTTGCAACCCCAGAACAATAAAACCCTAGAACAATAAAACCCTAGAATTAAATTTAAAGATGCAAGAATTAAATGATAGAATCAGACTTAATTGAAAACCTTTCTCTGAATACCAAATGATATGAACTTGTGGGAATAGAATCCCTTGAACCCACAATCAATTTGAAAACTCGCCCAAGAAAGCCAAAATCAAGCCAATGAAAAATATAGACACGTTGAGGAACTCGTTTCAAGAACCTAGATTATTTAAAAATCTAGACCCGTTGAAGAACCTGTCTCGAGAACCTAAATTATATGAAAGAACGCCACAAAGGTTGTGATTTGCCTTTGATAAGTTCAAAAGTTCTTTTAAGAATAAGAGGAGATAAACTCAACTCACAGTGAAAAAATTCATCAAATTTCATAAACTAATAAAAATGAGGCTACAAAGAGTATTTCAACCAAAACCTAATTAAAACCCTAGCCAAAATAAATCTCCATCTTCCAAAAATTCCCTTGAGTGAATAGTATTGCAGCTACAATACTTGGCTACAGTAACTTACATATCTCAATCCCCCAAAAATCCTAGGTTAACATAAAATCCTTTCCCAAAATACCCTTGGGCGAAATAGAAGGCCTTCCCAAAAGAAACCCTATCTGCAAATTAAAACAACACCTAAACTACCCTTAAAAACTTCTCTTGAAACCCTTGTTCATAAAACATAAAACGTATGTGGGCCAAACATCCTCAAGCCCCATTATTCTAGACTAATTCCTATAACTAATAAAATAAGTCATTTTAATAACTTAAATAAGGCCCAAACAATAACTCTAGCTCATGTCTTTCATAGCTTATATCAAGTGGATCAAAACTGGATCTCCTTTTGTGAAGCCCATATTGAGTGTTGGAGTCTTGCTATCTTCATCCGAAGTGGATTGCACCAATCCTTGCATTGCCTCATTTAACTTCTTGGCTCTTGACCTTGTAATTGACCCATTTCGAACTTGCAAAGGATCTTTAAGACTAGGTCCATCTTGGTGCCCCTCACTTTTCCATTTGTCTTGATTGAGCTGCCATCATCTGCTGCCTTATCCTGAGGCGATTCCTACAACTGCATTCTCTACATTCTCTCAATTGTGCCACCGAAGACACAAACATATGTGGGGTGATATGAACTCGCAGGAATGGAATCCCTTGAACTCAAAATCAATTTGAAAACTCACCCAAGAAAGCCACAATCAAGTCAATGGATGGAGAATCTAGACGCGTTGAGAACTCATTTCAATAACTTAGATTATTTTAAAATCTAGACCCGTTGAAGAACCTGTCTCAAAAACCAAGATTACAAGGAGGAATGCCACAAATATTATGATTTACCTTTGATAAGTTTAAAAGTTCAATCAAGAATAAGAGGAATAAACTCAACTCACAATGAAAAATCAATATTGTCTAAAGGAACTTGTGTTGGATGGCTACAAGGTATTTAAATACCTAAACCCTAATTAACCCTAGGCCAAAAGATGGCCCTTTTACCCAAAATGCCCCTGGATGAATAGTAATGTGGCTCGATTATTCTAGACTAATTCCTACAACTAATAAAATAAATCCTTTAAATGATTTAAATAAATTGAAAGCCTTCAATAACAATAGGCCCAAACAATAACTCTAAGTCATGTCTTTCACAGCTTGTATCAAGTGTATCAAAACTGGTTCTCCTTCTTTCAAGCCCATATTGAGTGTTGGGCTCCTGCTAGCTTCATCCCAAGTGGATTGCACCAATCCTTGCATTGCTTCCTTGATCTTCTTCGCTCTTGATCTTGTAATTGGTTCATCTGGAACTTGCAAAGGATCTTTAAGACTATGCCCACCTTGGTTCCCATCATTCCCCCTCTCCTCAAAAGGATTCAACCTCGAATCTTCACCTACATCAAAAGGAGAAAGATTAGAACATTGAAAGTAGCAGAAACATTATACTCACCTGGAAGGTCCATTTTATATGCATTATCATTAATTTTCTCTAGAATTTGGAAAGGTTCATCTCCTCGAGAATGCAACTTAATCCTTCTATGGTCTGGGAATCTTTCTTTGCACATATGAACCCAAACCCAATCTCCTAGTTTAAAGATGACACGCCTTCGCACTTTGTTGGCTTGGGAAGCAACCATTTTATTCTTTTGGGTAATTTGAAGCCGTACCCTCTCATGAAGTGACTTCACCAATTCCGCATTCTTTTGTCCATCCAAGCTACTCCTGCTATCAACAGGTAAAGGCATCAAATCTAAAGGAGTAAGTGGATTAAAACCATAAACAATTTCAAAAGGAGAATATGAAGTAGTAGTATGCATGGTCCTATTATATGCAAACTCTATAAATGACAAACAATCCTCCCAAGTTTTTAAATTCTTATGAACAATAGTGCGTAAAAGCTGAGTTAAAGTCCTATTAACTACTTCAGTCTGACCATCAGTCTGCAGATGACAAGTAGTGGAAAATAAGACCTGAGTACCCAATTTCCCCCACAACACCTTCCAAAAGTAGCTAAGAAATTTAACATCCCTATTAGAAACAATACTCCTAGGTACACCATGGAGTTGCATTATCTCCCTGAAAAACAAGTCAGCTATGTTTGTGGCATCATCTATTTTATGGAATGAAATGAAATGCGCCATCTTACTAAATCTATCCACAATCACAAAAAATAGAATCTCTACCTCTTTTTGTCCTAGGCAGCCCCAAAATAAAGTCCATAGATATGTCTACCCATTGCTCACTAGGAACGGGTAAGAGTGTATACAACCCATGTTGCAAAACCTTAGATCTACATGTAATGCACTTGCCACAAATGCAATTGATATCTCTCTTCATCTTAGGCCAAAAGAAATGTTCATGCAAAATGTCTACAGTTTTCTTGACACCAAAGGGTCCCATTAATCCTCCACCATGTGCCTTACGCACCAATAACTCAAGCATAGAACAACTTAGCACACAAATTTTGATTTCTTTAAACAAATAACCATCATGCTTGTAAAACTTATCAAATGCCACCTTATCACATGCCATATACACATTAGAAAAGTCAGCGTCATTGGCATACATGTCTTTCACATATTCAAACCCAAGTATTTTAGCACTCATAGAAGTAAGAAGTACATACCTCTGGGATAGAGCATCAACAACGTGTTCTCCTTACCTTGCTTCTAACGGATGACATATGGAAAGGTCTCAATGTATTACATCAATCTAGCATACATTTTACTCAACTTACCTTGACCCTTGAGATGCTTCAATGATTCATGATCGACGTGGATCACAAATTCCCTAGGCCAAAGGTAGTGCTGCCAAGTCTCTAATGCACGAACAAAAGTATAAAACTCTTTGTCATAAGTAGGGTACTTTAGGGACGCCCCACTTAGCTTCTCACTGAAAAAGGCTATGGGCCGCCTATCCTGCATCAAAACTGCTCCAATCCCTATTCCTGAGGTATCATATTCAATCTCAAAAGTTTTGTTAAAATCAGGTAATGCTAACATAGGTGTAGAGCACAACCTTTCTTTAATAGTGGCAAAAGTATTCTCTTGATCAGCCCCCCAATGAAACTCAACATTCTTTTTAATTACCTCAGTGAGTGGTGCAGCAATGGTGCTAAAGTCTCTAACAAAACATCGATAAAAGCTAGCTAAATCATGAAAGCTTCTTACCTCAGTGATACTCTTTGGCGTTGGCCACTTCTTGATAGCCTTGACTTTCTCTTCATCCACCTCAATACCTTTTGTACTAACAACATAACCAATAAAAACAACTTTGTCCATGCAAAATGTACATTTCTTAAAATTAACATACAACTTTTTACATCTCAACACATCAAATACATATCTCAAATGCTCAATATGTTCATTTAAGTCCTTGTTGTACATTAGGATATCATTAAAGTACACAACCACAAACTTGCCTATGAACGCACGTAAGACATGGTTCATTAATCTCATGAAAGTACTAGGCACATTTGTAAGTCCAAATGGCATAACCAACCCTTCATAAAGCCCATACTTAGTCCTAAAAGCAGTTTTTCATTCATCACCCTCTTTCATTCTACTTTGATGGTACCCACTTTTATGATCAATTTTACTGAAAATACATGAGCCATGCGATTCATCAAGCATATCATCTAATCTAGGAATGGGATGGTGATACTTTACCGTGATATTGTTGACCGCTCTGCAATCAACACACATCCTCCACATCCCATCCTTCTTTGGCACTAGTAGCACTGGTACTGCACATGGGCTCATGCTCTCCCTCACGTACCCCTTACTCATCAAATCCTCAACTTACCTTTGACGCTCTTTTGTCTCCTCTAGAGTAACTCCTATAGGCTGGTCGGTTTGGAATAGTAAATCCAGGCACAAAATCAATCTGATGCTCAATGCCTCTAATGGGTGGCAACTCATTTGGCATCTCCTCTGAAAATACATCATCAAACTCTTGCAACAAAGAAGCATCCAAACTAGGAAGAGACTGGTTAGTTTCATCAAGATTAAGGTAAGACTTTTTATAGACAAGAAAAATCATAGGACGATCTGCTAAGAAATCCCTTTTAACCTCACTCTCTTTTGCATAGAAACTCACTTTTATCTTTCATTTTCTCTCTGCAGACTCTCCTTCTTTTTCACTCTTTTTTTTTTTGGCTCATTTTCACTCTCACTCTTTTTTTATTTATTTTTTGCTCAATCTCTTTTTCACTCTTTTTTTTTTTTTTTTTATCATGCTCATTTTCATTCTTTCTTTTTTGATCACTCTCATTTTCACTTTTTCTATTTTGAGCAACCTCACTTTTCAGTTTCAGTTGGCCCTCATGGACCTGTCTTGAAGTTAAAGGAGCAAGCTTGATTGTTTTGCCCTCCTTTTCAAAACTGTACATGTTCTTGAACCCATCATGGGTCACCCTCCTATCATACTGCCACGGCCTCCCTAACAAAATATGGCCAGCATGCATAGGCACAACATCACAAAGCACCTCATCCCGATACTTCCCAATGGAAAAAGTAACTAACACTTGTCTATCTACCCTAACCTCCATACAATTATTCGGCCACTGCAATTTGTATGGTTTAGAGTGTTTTGAGGTTGGTATATTCAATTTCTCAACCAAAGTAGTGCTAGCCACATTAGTACAACTCCACCATCAATGATCATACTACATATCTTGTTGTTGAGATGGCATCTAGTATGGAAAATATTCTCTCTTTGTTGCTCTGCATCATCTACCTTAATGTGTGTATTGAGAGCACACCTGGCAAGAAGAGACTCACTTGCCACGGGGTATTTCACTCCATCATCATCACTAGCATCAACCAGCTCGATCATCTCATCATTATCATCCTCACTTTCAGTCATCACTTCCCCATTGTCACGCATAATCATCACTCACTTGTTTGGACTTTGAGAAGCGATGTGCCCTAAACCCAAACACTTAAAGCATTTAATATCTCTACTCCTTGAAGGTTGAGATTCTACCTTGGGTTTGTTGCTAGTTCCCTCATCTTTTCCCTTAGGTGGTTCGGTCTTTCTCTTTGCTTCAATTGGATCATTCCTATCCCACTTTGATTTTCAAGTAGTGCTTGAAACCGAAGTGTACCTTGCTGTCCCCTTTCTTTTTAACTGCCTCTCTACCTTCATAGCCATGTGCACTATGTCCTCTATCTCCACATAATTCTGCAATTCAACTACATTGATTATTTCCCTATTCAAACCACTCAAAAATCTAGCCATGGTGGCCTCCCGATCCTCCTCTACATTTAGCCTGAATCATCGCCACCTCCATCTCCTTATGGTAATCCTCCACACTCCTAGACCCCTGTGTAAAATTTTATAATTTCTAGTAAAAGGTCTCTATAGTAATGACTAGGTACAAATCTCCGCCTCATGAAAGCTTTCAAATCTCCGCCTCATGAAAGCTTTCAACTCTCCCCATGTCTTTACAGGCCTTTCATAATTCCTCCTCCTATTAGTCACTAATTGATCCCACCAAATAATAGCATAATCAGTGAACTCAATTACCGCCAACTTCACTTTCTTCTCCTCAGAGTAATTATGACAATCAAACACCAACTCTATTTTGTTCTCTCACTCTAGATAAACCTCAGGGTCAGTTCTACCTTGGAAAGATGATATTTTCATTTTGATGCTCCCAAGATCTCTATCTACACCATCTCGACCCCCTAGGTTCCCCTCAAGTCCTCTTTCACGCCTAACTCTTCTATGTCTACCTGACACAACTTCAGATGTTAGGTCTTCCTCATCCTCATCATCTCCTTCATTCTCATACTCATTTTCAACCCTAGGCTCACGTTGCCTCCTATCTCTCCCACCTTGCAGATTTCTAATCGCTGCTTCTTGATGATCCATCGTATCCCTCACTTCACCCAACACAAAGTTCAACCGTACAAACTGTTGTTGCATAGCTTGCAACACAAAGGATGAATTATCTGTCATCCCCCTTGGTGATGAGCCACTCCGGTGAGATATTGTAATGTGCTGCACAAAAGAATGTTAGTGGTAAAAAAAAAAAAAAAAAAACCCTTACGTGTTTACACTCAAATAATGACACTCCACTCGTGTTTCACTCTTAATTATCTTTTTCCCAATAATAGTCTCACACTCTTGCCTTTTACCTCAAGAGGTTTCCCACTCAAGTTCTTTAAGAACTAATTGAACTCAATCAAGACAATGCAACCTTGTTTTATCCCAACTAGTAATTAGGTCCAAGAAACAAGAACAAGATAAACATGGAAGAAATAAAATGACACGAGAATCAAGAAAATTATACGAATGAAACAAGATACCAACTATAATGAAGTATGCAGCCCCTTCGATGATAAGGCACAAGAAAAAAAAATTCGGATTTCTATTTTTTTTTTACGATTTTTTTTCCTTTCTTTTCTTTTCACCAACTGATTTGATTACAATCAAAAGAATAAGTAATTGACAAAACCCTAACAATAACTCAAAACCCTAGAATAAGTGATATATGGCAGCCTCTCTCTCTTTTTGGCAACCCTAATCAAAGAACAAGGCAACCCTAATCAAAGAACAAGGTAACCACAATCAAAGAATAAGGAAACCCTAGAAAACAATGAGAAATTCGACAACCCTAGGATGAAGGAAATTTTTGCACTTTTTTTTTATTAGTAATGCAAAAATTAAAAGATAGAATCAGACCTGATTGGAAACCAACCTCTGAATACCAAATGATATGAACCCGCAGAAATGGAATCCCTTGAACCCAAAATTAATTTGAAAACTCACCCAATAAAGCCAAAATCAAGTCAATGGATGGAGAGTCTAGACTCGTTGAGAACTTGTTTCAAGAACCTAGATTATATTAAAATGCCACACAAAGGTTGTGATTTACCTTTAATAAGTTCAAAAGTTCAATCAAGAATAAGAGGAGTAAACTCAACTCACAATAAAAATTCAATATTATCTAAAGGAACTTGTGTTGGACGGCTACAAGGTATTTAAATACCTAAATCTCAATTAACCATAGGCCAAAAGAAGGCCCCTTTTACCCAAAATGCCCCTGGATGAATAGTGTTGCGGCTACAGTAACGCGGCTACAGTAACTTCTTGAAACCCTAGTTCAACAAAATAAAACATATGTGGGCTAAGGTTCCTCAAGCCTAATTATTCTAGACTAATTCCTATAACTAATAAAATAAATCATTTAAATGATTTAAAGAAATTGAAAGCCTTCAATATAACAATAGGCCCAAACAATAACTCTAAGTCATGTCTTCCACAGCTTGTATTAAGTGGATCAAAACTGGTTCTCTTTCTTTCAAGCCCATCTTAAGTGTTGGGCTCTTGTTAGCTTCATCCCAAGTGGATTGCACCAATCCTTGTATTGCTTCCTTGATCTTCTTAGCTTTTGATCTTGTAATTAGCCCATCTGGAACTTGCAAAGGACCTTTAAGACTAGGCCCACCTTGGTTCCCATCATGGTGTCTTCCGAGATCGTGTCATTCCCTGTTTTAAGGGTATGGTAGGTGCACACAGTGTTACCACACCTAAACTAACAATCAACGAACATATAAGATTTCATACCAGCTTAAACATACATATTTCAAACAAATTCATGCATACATCAAAAGTTTTCGGATTCTAAGATACAAATAAATGAGGGTATTTATTCCTCAATGAATTCTCCCGTTCCCAAGTTACTTCTTGAAAATCTAGGTTATTCCAGAGCACTTTCACTAAAGATATCTTCTGGTTCCTTAACTCTTGTTCCTTGCGATCTACAATCTGCATTGGCCATTCTTTGTATGACAAATTTGGTTGGAGCCAAATATTGCAGGGCTCCATTACCGCTGGCCGTCTTTCTCTGAAGCTGTTCTTTAAGGTTGACATATGAAATACATTATGTATTATGTATTCCCTGCATCTCTGCTGGCAAATCCAATCTGTATGCTACTGGACCAACTCTTTCCATTATTTTATAGGGTCCTACGTATCGGGCATTCAACTTTCCTTTTCTACCGAAACGTATGACTCCTTTCATGGGCAATACCTTGATGTATACCGTCAATTGTCGGCATAGCTCTTTTGCCGATTCTGGGTTGCCTTCATTCTTTCTTGGATCATGGTTACTTACTTCCAGACTTCTTGTAAGTACTCAGGTCCTAATATCTTCTTTTCTCCCATTTCATCCCAGTACAACGGGGATCTGCACTTCCTTCCATATAATGTCTCGTAAGGTGCCATTTGTATGGTAGCCTGAAAACTATTGTTGCAGGCAAACTCCACTAACGGTTGGTGACTTTTCCAATCACCACTTAGTTCCAATATGCTTGCTTGTAGCATGTATTTCAAAGGTTGGATCGTACGTTCAGTCTGTCTATCAGTCTATGGATGATATGCACTGCTAAATCTCAAATGAGTGCCCAACATCTTTTGCAAATTCTGCCAAAAGCGTGAAGTAAAATGGGTGTCTCAGTTTGACACTATGATCTTGGGTACTCCGTGCAGTCGGACAATTTCTTTAACATAAATTCGAGAGAGCTTTATCCATAGAGTCTGTATTAGCTATGGGTAGAAAATGCACACTCTTTGTCAGTCTATCGACTATGACCCATATAGAATTCTTACCTGACGACGTCCTTGGCAGACCTATTACAAAGTCCATTGACATGTCTTCCCACTTCCACTCTGGGATAGGCAATGGTTGTAGTTCGCCTGCTGGCCTTTGATGTTTAGCTTTCACCAATTGACAAACAGAGCATTTTGCCATGATACATTTTTGTACTGCCAGGATGTGCTATGTAAGGGGTGCAACGTGCTTCCCTTAGGATCTTCTCCTTCAGATCAACGATGTTAGGAATCACTTTCCTCTCTTTATAATACAACTTCTCATTCTTCCCAATGGTGAAATGTTGTGGTCCTTCGAATTTCAAAATCCTCTGTTGAAGCTTTTCTAATTTGTCATCCTTGTGTTGACCTTCCAAAATTTCTTCTTCAGTCATGGGTATAATCTCTTGTACCACTGCTAATTTGGCATCTCAAGGCAGATCTCCAATCAACAAACTCCTTAACTTAGCTAATATGGATGGCAAGTCGGTCTACGTCTTGCAACTAAGAGCGTTAGCCACAACATTGGCCTTGCCAGGATGATACTTAATCTCACACTAGTAATCACTAATGGTTCAACCCATCTTCGCTGCCTCATATTCAGATTTTTCTGACTAAACAAATATTTGAGGCTTTTGTAGTCTGTATACACTTCACATTTCTTTCTGTATAGATAATGTCTCCAAATCTTTAGCGCAAAAACTACCGCAGCCAACTCCAAATCATGGGTAGGGTAATTCTGTTCATGGTCCTTGAGCTGTTGTGAAGCATAAGTGACGACCATTCCTTCTTGCATTAGTACACACCCTAATCCCATCTTAGAGGTGTCATTGTAGACTACATAAGGCTTATGGGGTTCTGGTAAAGCCAACATAGGTGCTGAGGTTAGTTTCTTCTTCAGCTCCTGAAAACTCTTCTCACATTCCTCAGTCCAAACATACTTGGCATTCTTCCTTGTAAGTGTCTTCAAAGGGTTAGAAAGTTTAGAAAATCCTTTTTCAAACCTTATGTAGTATCTTGCTAACCCGAGGAAACTACGTACTTCATGGGCATTAGTTGGCCTTTGTCACTCTTCTTAGAGCCCGAACTCACACTTGCTAAGTTGGCATATAGTTGATGTTCTTGCAATGTCTCCAACACAATGCTTAGGTGCCTCTTATGTTCCTCTTTATTACGGGAATATATCAGTATGTCTTCTATAAACACCACTATGAAATTGTCTACGTATCACCTGAAAATCTGATTCAGTAGTTCCATAAATGCTGCCCGGGCATTTGTTAATCCGAAAGGCATAACCAAGAACTCAAAATGTAACACCCCGATCCTGAAGGTCCGCAGAGTTAGCTCTTAATACTAATATCAACTTCAATAACACAACTATAAAATCCAGAAAACTTCATAAAATGTTAATCCATTTAATCAATCCAAGTATCTAAGTTCCTCCATGGGGACAACAAAGAAATTCTCAATAACATAAATTAGAAATTCTCCAAAAACTCAAAAATATTCTTAACTCATCAAATCAAAATACCTAAAAAACATAAATCAGTTTACTAACTACGACTCTCAAATAAGCACTTGTACCCTCAGGCACTTATTCCACTACAATCATCACACCTTGCTAACACTGTCTACTCTTGTTCTCCAACTGAACCATCAAAATTATCTGAAAAATAATTAGAGATAAGGGGTGAGTTATCAACAACTAAGTAAGTAGATGACATATATTGGTGTGTAAACATGATCATTTACAGAGTTCAGAATGCAGAACAAAATATTTTCTTTCAGAATGCAGAATCAGAATATTGTTTTCAAAATGCAGCGTCAGAACACGTTATCAAAAATTTCAGAGTGAAAATCCGAAAATATTCATAATCAAAATCCCTTTGGCATAGCATAAACTGAAACATCACATATTATATTATCATACTAGAATAAATACCATGTTTAATCCCCGTGATAGGGTTTTGCAAACCCCGGTAGCTAACCGAGCAGAAACAGAATGTGAATTTTCCCTTTGTTCATTCTCGGAGCCCCGAGTGTGCACATAGGAAAGACTACGCAGAAATCACTTTGTTTTCAAAGTGGGTGCACCAGAAACAGAAAAGTTGGTACCAACCCAAACAGAGGCCACAGTTTTACACCCGTGGTAAAGTCAGAACGGAACAAAAACATAAATAGAATGTTATGCCAGAGGTTTTCAGAAATCACATCAGATCATATCAGAGTACAGAAAATCTTCAGAACAAAACAAAATCATATCACAACATAATTTATGCTCAAAATTTCATATTCGCTCTCTTTTACAAAGTTTGGAACAGAATGTCAAAGATAAGCACATGTCTATACCAACCATGACAGAAAATACTTTCTCCATGAACAGAATCTCATGAGTAATGCAGAAGAAATAACTGAGGTAGGTCAAATTTATTTTCATAACAAAATATGTATATTTTTCCAAAAATCAACCTCCGCTCATTTTATTTTAATGCAAAGTCTAGCATAGGAACCCCGTTTACCTGGACTTATTAGCTTTTTCGAAATTTTCCTCAAAATGTCGACCAATAATTAAGCGTCACCTATAAAATAATCACATAATTCTCATAAATTTCCAATCCACCACGTATTTCGATATTTAAACCTAAAATGCTAAAAGAAACTATTTTAAATCCTCAAAACCTAAAATTCTCATAATTCCTAAAATACCATCATTTTCTAAGACCATCAATATCCACTTAATTGAATTCGTACCGAATAAGAAATTTAATCGAACAAGTATTAAGATAATTAGGAACTCAATAAAAAAAATTATTTAAAATATCTAAAACACCAACGTATTATAAATTAATAGAATACTTTGATTACTTTAAAAATATTATAAAATACGTCATGAAAAACTCCTATCTTAAAAATAGGTTTACTTCCTTTAGTTAACAATATTATTAAAATATTATTTACACAAAAATAATATTTTATGAGTCTTAAGAAAAAAGCCATTCAAAGATAAACCCCAAAAGACCACTCATCTGAAAACATACATCTGAAACATACACCGGTAATAGTACTCAAATATTAGGTTAACAATTTACACATATATATATATATATACACTTATAAAAAACAAAACAATTTACATATATATATATATATATATACACTCCTTAAGACAAAACTAGCAGTGAACAAAAACAAAAACACAGAAATAACTAAGTAGCGACGGCAGGGACTTACACCAGGAGAAGTTAGGGCCGCGTGCGACGGCTGGGCTAGAAAAACTTGGTGGCGCGACTGTCGAGCTGGGGAGGGAGTGCGGCGGCAAAGCTGCCTACGCTAGGTGGTGAGAGCGAGAGAGGCAGAGAGAGATGAACGGGAGGGAGAGCGAGGGAGGCAGAGAGAGAGAGATGATGGCTTGCGGTGGCGACGGGGCTACGTGCAGTCGCTTCCGTCATGTAACATGGCTAAAAAAACCAAAGGGCACGGGGAGAGTGATAGGCCGGCGGAGGGGAGCTCAGTGGAGGACTTGAGCAAGAACTTGCTCTGTTTTTGGATGGATAAAAAAGAGTATGGGCTTGTGGGGTTGGTTGGATGGTGGCATCCGATGGGGCTTGGGCTTTGGTGTTGCTCATTTACGGTGGAGGGAGGGCTATAGAACAGTACACTAGGCCTTGGGTAGGCGGTTTCCGTGAGGTGGAGGTGGTGGTGCTACGGGACGATAAAAACTAGGCGGTGGCTGGCGGTGGCTACGTGGAGGTGTAGTACTGGGTAGGTGGACGGGTTTGAAAGAGGCTAAGTCGTAGTGTAAGCATGTTGCGATTGTATGTGCGTGGTGGACGCATTGGGCTGATTTTAGGACGGTGTGCAGAAACTGAGTCATGGTGTTGCGGATTGGTGTTTTGCAAAAAGTATGTATATATATGTAAAGGTGATTGAACGTAAAAAGAAAACCCTAGAGCCATAGGAGACGTGCAAGTGCAAGGGAGTGATTAAATACCTTAGATACGTGCATGCTTATGACTAACAGAAAGAGGCGTGTAGAGGTGGGAAGTTTTAAAAATCAAATGGAGAGAAAATCGGGAGAAATATATATGGTTGTTTGATCAAAGTAATGATATATCTACCGCTGCTGAAAGCCCTAGTGGGAAGCTCAAGTACGTGCATGGGATGTGGGGTCAAGAGAAAAATCTCATGGAGTTGGGCTTTATGGTCCATTTTAAAAATAATATAGAAGAATGAATAAATAATAAAAATAAATAAATAGGCTCTTCCTTAAATTTTCTCGGCCCATAAAATAGTACTTGAAAAATTTTAACTGGATTTTTCACATACTTAACCCAAAATATGTAAAAAATAGGCTTGGCGCTAGGCCCGGGTGTTACACAAAATGTCCATAACGAGTTCGAAAGGCAATCTTAGATACATCCTGATCTCTGATCCTAAGTTGGTGATATCCGGATCATATATCAATCTTTGAGAATACCACAGCTCCTTGCAATTGATCTAACAGATCGTCTATCCTTAGTAAGGGATATTTGTTCTTGACAGTCACTTTGTTCAAATCTATATAATCGATACACATCCTCAAAGTCTCATCCTTCTTCTTGACAAACAAGATCGGTGCTCCCCGTGGCGATGAGCTAGGTCGGATAAAACCCTTCTCTAACAGTTCTTCGATTTGAACCTTAAGCTCCTTTAATTCTGTTGGGGCCATTCGATAAGGTGCCTTATGCGCTGGAGCTGTGGCCGGTTCAAGCTCAATCACAAATTATGTTTCTCGATACGGGGGTAATCCAGGCAAATCATCGGCAAAAACTCTAGGAAAATCCTCAACCACAGGGATTCCTTGGATTCCCTTAGGTTCCTCTATTATGATCACCATCATCACGAGATAAGCGACATCCCCACTCATTAAACCCTTCCTGACTTGTTCAATCGTTACCATTGATGGGTCCAGCCGAACAGTCTCACCCATATAACAGATTCTTTCTTTAGCAGGTAGATCAATACTACTTCCCGCCTTCGACAGTCTATCTTGGTATAGTGCCTTAACAACCAGTCCATTCCTAAGATCAGATCAAATTCCATTAGATGAAACACAATCAGATTCGCGGTCAAAACCAAGTTTGTGATCTCCAACGGGCAATTCTTAACTACAATTGTGCATCCGCTCACCTCCCGTCTGGAATAGCTACTAATACTTTTTGAGACATTAGCTCTACCCCAAGTTCACATCGTTGCACACAACTACCAGAGATAAAGGATCTTGATGCTCCGGAATCAAACAAAGCACACACCTGTATTGCTTCAATTTAACCTTACCAGCAATTACTCCTGCATTTGCCATCTCGTCAGTCTCCAGGTCTACCTCTCCTAGCGTAATAGCATAGACCTTGGCTTTTGTAGAGGTCTTTGGTCTACCACTTGGTGTTGAGGCTCCTTTAGGCTTAATCTGTGGACAATCCAAGGTCATATGGCTGGCCTGACCACATTTGAAACATGCTCCTGTAGCTAATCGACATTCTCCACTGTGCCTTTTCCCACACTGTCGACATAGTGGAGGAGTGAATGGTGTTGCGTTCCCGACTACCATGCCCTTTCCTTTGTTTGGGTTTGCAGGGGCCTTCCATTTTCCCGCACTACCTCCTGGTGAGTAAGGCAATCCTCTCTTCCTATTGGCTTGGGCTTGTGCAATTAGTCTCCTTTGCTTCGCCTCTGCTATCGAAGCTACGTTGACCAATTCTTGAGAATTTTCTATTCTTAGACAGGCTACTTGGTTTCGGATACAGGGTTGCAAACCATCCTAGAACTTCCTCGCTTGCATTTTCTTTGTACTAATCAGATGAGGTACGAATCTCCCCATCTCCATAAAACGAGCAGCATATTGATCAACTGTCATGTTTCCTTGGGTCAAGTTCACAAAATCTAAAGCCTTTTGCTGCTTAGCCATTACTAGAAAGAAATGATTATCGAACTCCGTCATAAATTGATCCCATGTGAGTGCAGTCAAATTTCCCAATTCTTAAGCTAACAACTGTCGTTTGGTATCCCACCATACTCCAGCTTGTCCTTAAAGCATATGCCCCACATATTGGACCTTTTGCTCCTTTGTGCATCCATTGATATCAAAAGTTCTTTCCAAGTCCCTGAGCCACTTATTGGCCCTTAATGGTCCTTCTGTTCCCATAAAGTTTGGATATCTATACACCAAAAATTTCTCGTAAGAACATCCTTGTTCTCCTTTTGGCGGTCCGTGTCTTGCATTCTGCTCTTATTCCTTCTGATTCCATACCACCTCGATCATTTGGCGAAGTATCTCCATGCCGATTTCATAAAATAGTTCCTTCTTTTTCCTGAAATGTACAAAGCCAACGCAGATCAATCTTCTTCTATGAGAAATGCTAACTTCCATTACTCAGCGTTAACGATGTCGTGCGTATGTTTCCTTTTCTCATTTTCTTTCCTTCCAAGAGTCAAGCCTATAGCTATAAGATTATAGCCTATAACTACAGATCTCGAACCTAGTTAGAGGTACCATGCATTCCTAGGACAATGAATGGGTTTACCCAGAGACGTAATTGCTCTGATACCATGCTCTGTGGCGCCCCCAGCCCTGGCTTGGGATTGGATGGTGACTGAAACACCGGGACATATAATACATGGCTATATACCTCTCGTACATGACATATAATATACAATGCACCTAAATATACTAACAATATGTAATAAAATCGTAGTGGAATAATAAAAGTCAAATAATCTAAACAATGTGATAAGCAATTGCAAAGCACATGGTACTGTTACTAATTAAAAATACCCAACATTGTATTTTCCCAAAACTTGCATCATATATAGTTTTCCAAAAGCATAGAGTATTTTTTATCTCCCAAAACACAGGACCTTTTCTAAATATTGCTCCACAAAAGTTAAGACGTCAAGTCATAGTTTTTCCACAAAATATCTTAGGTTCCCGTTCTCTTCATCACTACTGATTCATCAGGACTTAGACACCAAAAGACCCTATGTGATTGTTGATGCTCGGGTGGTAGCAGTCCTAAGTCCTTTGCTATATAGCTTTTGTGTTATCCAAGGCTTTCGAGGCTCGCTCAAGAAAAGTAGACATCTGGTCCATGTTCCACCAAAATTTCAAATTTCTATATGGACGGGAGATCGTAGCATCAATCTCAGTCTCACTAATGCTAGCTAGAATTTTCTTGAGAAGCAAGGCTGTGTGCTTCAATATTTCTGCAGTAAAGTCGTAACGAGCCTACACAATATACTCATCCTCTATCTTGGAACCGTCTAGATTCATGGTTCTCGTGGATTTGGGGTACCTATCACAACTTCTACCATTCCGGTTGGGGAATGGTAGTGGAAACTACCCCAATGAGATTTTGAGAAATCTCAACAAGTAAACACGCAACATACAATAGTTAACACAATCATAGAAGAGGTATATCATGAAATGCGTGCATAAACATGAACTTGACATATGGCTTGACTGGAACTTGATTTATGCACTTAACTATTTTCAAAAGACTTGTAACAAAGACAACATTGACATTTTCAGAAAAATATCTTTGACTTTCTTTTTCACATTGATCTTAATCAGAACTTGCATTTTCATAACATATCACAAGATTTTCATCGAGTGATCCTTATCATATCATGAGATTTTCATCAAATGATCCATAACATATGAGCTCTTGTTTTTGTTTAGAGGGTAGACATAACACAGTTCCCCTTTTGCACCTCGCGTTCTTGTTAGTTACCACACCATCATCGGTTCATACACCGTGATGAATACGTCATAAACAAAGTCATTTCAAATTAACTCGATAGTACTTTGTTGGGTTACAAGCCTTATGCACCCACTAGCGTTTTGACACTTCCTCGCTCTGGAATTTTTAGAAAGAATCCATTCAAGGATCGTCGACAGTTCTTTGTCAACTCAGGGGTTACCACTCCATTCTTAAGCACTCCATAGTGGACAAAGGAGTTCCACTAGGACATTCCTCTATCCTAGCATTTGGAGTCATGATAAAAACATTTAGACTCTTTCCTTTGATAACAATTTTCTTTGAAACCACTTCTCCCAAATGCATGTGGCATGAGACTTAAGACTTACACATTCTTGTACTCGAAATATGACACATGAGATATCGTGCATGAAATAATCAAGCGTAACATGGTCGCATAGTGACATAGAAAACATGAGATATCAAGACGCATTCATGGAATTGTAGAAACTAGTCTTGGCCGAAACATCCAGATTCAAAATCATGAGAAAACATCACTTTAACATATTACAAACTTGAAGCATATTGCATAGGAATCATAGAATCATGAAACAAAGTATGAAATCATGGTGTTTGGCTAAGATCTGAAACTTCTAAAACATGTTATACCTAAATCATCAAGTTTCACAAATCATCAACATTATTCTTAGCAAAACCGAAACATATAGAGGTTGCTCTTGTTATTTTCATCACAATTGAAGCATATAATTCCTTTCATAGACATGTTCACAATCACATTGGCATACTCAAACAAAGAAACTAGAAATAACAAACAAAACAATGATAACATGAGATGGATCTACACAAACATATACGAGCCTTAACAAAGAGTAAGTTGAGTGTATACTTACAAAGGTCCACGAAATGAAATAAAAGCAAACTGTAAATCGAAATATACCTCATTAGAATGAGTGTTTCAAAACCCTACTCTGTGTTCTTGAGTGTGTGAGGGTTTCTAGGGTTACCACTAAGTTTAGACTATTCAGCCTCTAGGGTTTTTAGGTCAAGAAACTAGTCATTTCACTTGTGTTTTCGTCCAGAGCATGAAATAGAGTAAGAACATGTGAAGTTGGCTGAAATCATGGAGGATTAGCACCTCCTGCCATTTAGCTTCAATGGTTTTTTAGGAAACTCTAATTTGTTTTTTTTATAAAATCGTGTATAGAAAATGTGTGTTTCGCCATTTTTAAACTCCTTTGAATTCAAATCTTGAGTTAGAAAGGTGACACGTGTGTGTAAAAACTAAGAGAAACCGAGTCCTCACCTTGATTTTCTCCTTGAGAATGCCGAAATCCTCTCTTGAAACGAATCTTCCTTGTTTGGTTGGTAAGAAAGTGTGAGAAATTGTGGAAATCTTTAAGTGAGAGTGTGAGAATTGTGTGGAGAAGAGGAGGACACATGCAAATTTCAAAAATAGTCAAGAGAAAAGCCCATAGGCGTGTGGCTCTTCCCTTTTACAGAACTCTCCTCTCCTTCCTATTGGTTGCCTCAAAACCCTAGTATGAGTGACAAATGGCAAGTGTTTCTTCTTCCTTTCTCTCCTTTGCCGAAAAAGACTCTTAGAATTCCATCACTGGATTGCATTGGGAAGGGATATGCATGGGTGGCATGTAGGGCTTCCTCTCCTTTGGCCGAAACCCTCATTTTTCCCTTTATGCCTTTCCTTTTCTTAAGCAAGTGAATATCCTCCAAGGGTACTTGTGTAATACACTTCATGCCTCTTCCTTTTCCCAACAAGCAAACCTTTGCACGAGTGACAAGTGGCATAGGCGTGTGCCTTGCCCATTGCCACCCACTCCTTTCCACTTCTTCCCACTTTGTCGCTTCATCTTCCTCTTGCTTCTTCCCAAGGTGACTTTTCATGTACCATTGGTTCGTTTGGTAACCTAAGTGACAAGTGGTAAGTGATGGTTATGCTTGGAATAGTGGTGGCCAAAATTATAGGGGTAGATTTGTCCTTTATGCAAAAGTCTTTTTATCTTTTCTTCTAGAAGCTCATTGCATGATCGACACATGGAAAAAACTGAAGATATCTTAAGTGTAGGTTAGATTTTCGAAATCCCCTTGTGTCCCTTCGATTTCCCCATGCAAATCACTTGGAAAATCCTCTTTTGTCTTCCCTAAACTCCCTTTTCCATGAGCATGTACCTTGAAACTCGGATTTTAGCTAAAAGATGAGGTGTAAGCATGTGGGGAAGGGGCTTGGCCAAAAATCTCTTAGTCTCCCTAGGTCATATTGTCATTTGTTTCTTCTAGCAGGTCCCTAGAATGCATGACAAGTGGCAAAACCCTCTAGGGTAGGCGTGCAAGCCATCCCTTGGCTTTCCTACACTTCTCTCTCCCCCTCTTAGTCCACTATCATGACTAGATACATAGTGCCTCACATGTATGACACATGGCACTGGTATCAAGGGTTTGGGTCATGGACTTTGGGCCATTGGGCTTAGGTTTTCCTTATAGGGGCTAAAATTCACAAGCCTTTCTAGGTTAGCTTCACTTGGGCTCAAGTTGCTCAGTCCAAAAATCTAAGGCCTCTCCTTCAAACTAGAAATTCTAAGGCCTCTTATTGGGCTTGGGTCATCACATATAAGCTCCTCCATGTTATCTTTGAGAGCTCCCATGTAACACTCCACTTAAAAATACTTTAGGCCTTGACCATAGTAATCATAACTCTAGCTAAGTACACGTGATTCTTAAGAAGAGGAAATTTTGGAGTTTGAGTTGGCAAAGAAGCTTACTTTATCAATTTTGTTAGTATCTTTAGAAAATCCTAATGTAATATTGATCTTGAGGAAAGAACTAAGAAGCCAAGTGGCCAATGGAAGAATGACAAGTGGCATTGATAGGCTAAGTGATTTGGTTAATATATTAAATGGATTTGGAAAAGGCCCAAGAATAGTTCAATAAGGGCCCTAGTTTACTAAGATGAGATGGGCTAAAGATGGACACCAAGAAATCTTCACTATAGACCGAGGGGGTGGGAGCTTTGGCTCCCTTCCCCCTCCCTCCCTCTCTCACCACTACCTTCCCCTTTGTGTAGTGCTCTGGTTTTTGTGTTTTTTGTATTTTTTAGGCTAAATAAGGGAGAATCGCAGATCTGAAACTTCCGGCGACCATAGACCAGCACGCGCCCCTCCATGGCGTTGCTCAGCCGCCGATCTTCAAGACCACTGAATGCGGTGCCAAACAGAGTGGTGAGTAGCTCGTAGGTGCGGCCTAAAGTTCTCAGAGACGTATGGTGAGTGGCTCCCACGCGCCACCAGGAGGCCCTCTACCGACGCCACACACGTCGCCTTTGGGGTTTGTGAGTTTGGAACCTCCAAGATCGTCCGACGGTGTCACAACCCTATCCCAAGAAGGACGGGATCCTGACTTACATGCTTTTTCTTTCTTTTCTTTCTTTTTCATCATTTTCTTTTTCTAATAACATGCGATCGGCATGGACATGACACTCGTGCATTCTAAATTTTTCATTTAATAAAAGGAAACACCTAATGGACATTCTATTTGAACATTCATCCATAAGGGACTCTCAGAGTCCATCCCAAAATATACATAACATAACCTTTCATTCGTAACATAATTGTCCTTGTTAGGGAAGGTCCTAATCGTCTGCCTCTCCCTCTGCGGTAATGCCTTGCTCCCTAGCCTTTTCATGATTGCCTGGATGTTTAAAACATTTAACACAAGATGAGTCGAATACTCAGTAAGTAGTACACCATGCAGTGAACATACTAGGCATCTATTCTTTTCTTTTGAAACATGCATATATAAACATTTTCGCTAATTCTTGACAATGCTTTCATGCATAACAGTTTAAGGAATAAGCCATACTTTCATGGATATAAACATTTCTTAGCTTTCATGCATAAACATTTCTTAGAAATAACTTTACTTTATGTTTCACTTTCTTTGGCCAGTACACACTATTACGCCCCGTGTGTTGGGGTTAGCGGTCTTCCTTTGGACCTGGATTCTGCCCGTGGCTACAGGTTGGGAATCCCTTTTTAGTTAGGGGCAGCACTGGGTGCACTACCAGTACTACTTACCCGGCATTGCAATCTGCCCATTCATTTGGTACCCTTTTCATTCATATGGTCGTTACGTAGTTTCATACATTAAAGCATTCATTCATTCAGTCATTTCTTTCTTTCATTCATGTCAGTCCTTTCAGTCCATTTCATCATTTAACAGTTCATTCATGGAAAACGTAATTTAAAAGCATGAACTTAATATCATCTTTTCATTTAACAGTGCATTCATGAAGGAACATCATTTTCAAAACATGAGCTTAAACATCATTATTCATGGCATCCATAAAGCATCAATTCATAGGGACAATTTAACATTAGTTCGTAGGGACATCTTAAAATGCTTTTCTTTGCATTATTTAAAACATGAGTTCATATGGGCATTTTAAAACGTTTTCTTCGCATCATTTAGAGCATCTCATAAAGCATAAGGCATGAGACGTTCATCTCCTTCCCTTTTTGCAATCAAAACATTTTCGTCATCTTTCTTACTCTAATACACATGCATTTTTATGGAAATGATACATTTTCATGCTATACTACATATAGGAATAGTCAATAAGTTTATTGAGAGCATGTATGGAAATCTCATGACTTAGAACTTACATGCATGCATTACCGTATACACATACACACAATTATAATCAATAGGGTGCTTAACAGGGTCTATCAAGGAAGGGCTTGTACATACTATATTCATTTACTCTTTTCTTTAGAAGAACATTTACAATAAGAGAGAGACATTTTTTCATAAAGAGAACTTGGTGTAAGAAGCATGGTCATAGCTACTTACCTCTATGCTTCTCCATACTTCCATGATCAATATAGGTCCTATTCCAAATAAATACCATAAGCATATTAATACTCATACAATATTCTTTAGCCCTCCCTTTAAAAAGAGAAAGCCACGATATTACAATCTAACGTCCCTTCTATGCTTAACATTAACCCAAATGACGACTCCTCACCTCGACTTACAAAAAAAATAACTTAAATATTAAGACATGCTAGCTGTCCATAGAAAGGTTATTTTAAAAGCTTATATGAAAAATAGCTAAGAATTCATAGGCTTCAAGCAAGGTCTCTTTGGTTCAAGCTCACTTTGAGTTATGGACACTAGGAGATAAAATTTGGAATTCTCGACAATGGGATTTAAAATAGATTTAGGCATCTCAAGTAGGCTAACAAGCTTAGAAAACATGCCTTTTAATCAACTTGTAGTCCCTCATTATAAAAAAGTTAGCTTATCAACATTTTGGACTCTCGGGTTAGGTAGAATTTAACCAACGAGGGACAACATAAGTGGGCTATTTTTACATCAAGACATGGCATGACATGGGTTAGAGGTACTTGGACAGCTTTGCATATCATAATATAACAAGTACAATTAATCTCTTATATCTAAACTAACTAAGCAATAACTTATTCATATAAGCAATATATTAATTAGTTTAGATAAAACCTTCTATTAAAAGTAAAGTAGCATAAAGTATGGCAAAGTCACCCATTAAGAAACTTTAAAACTTTTAAATACTTAACTTATGATTTACTCACTTAATACCTTTCAAAAGTAAGATATAAAATTATAGGACCAAGTAAAACCTTTAAACCAAACCTCTAGCTTCCTAAAAATAGATTACCAACCAATCTCAACACAAGGCACATAATACCAACATATATAATTTAAAATCATTTTAATCATCACTTATGATTAAACCAAGTTTAATAACAACATAGTATTTTCGAAATATAGGAATATACATAGCAAACAACAACTATAATACTATTCGGTTTGGGCTAAAAACAGGGCATACATATTTATTTGCAATATAGGAATTTAACTACACCAAAACACAAGCTAAAACAACTTAATGAGCTTCCAAAATCACATTAAAATAAATAAGTCAAATTAGGATTTTTTTTACCTTAAACTCTTAGCCTCTTTCAAGAGGTAAGATAGATGACCAAATAGTGGTAAACCCGTGTGGATGAAGAGCAACAATATCACTGTTTTAAACCCCAAAACCGAAACATCATGGGTAAGAAAATAGTGAAATTCGAAACCCACAAGTAAATCACACTAGGGAATAAACCAAAAGTTTATTACCATCAATATTTCACCACTTGGAAGATGAAATCAAGCTTTATTTCCAAGCTTTGAGGCAAATCCGAAAATGAATATGGAGAGAGTATACTCGTATGGCTTGGAGAGGATGAGAGAAAAATTTTTTTTTTTCCCTTGCTATGGAGTCACAAGACTTGAAGGTGATGAGATGAACTTGCTTTCTTAAAAATGGAAAGAGAAGAGGAAGGAAATAGGTTAAGGTTAGCTATGGCTTGCTTGGAGAGGAAGATGAAGTTTTCCATTTTCCTTGGGTGTAGATCGACGGGTAAGTGGGAAGAAAGGAAATTGATTTTCAACTCTTACCTTTTTGTGTTGCTTTGGACAATAGGTGTGAGGTGAAGTCAATTCAATAGCTTCCTTGGGAAGCTTACGGGTCAAAGGCTTAATGGCTTTCCTTAGAAGCGTAATACGGGTGAAAGGGTGGGGGAAACTTTTGCCTTGGTCAAAGCTTATCATACAAGCTTGGGAGGAGAACATGAAGACTTTTCTTTGTCTTTATTTGTTGCTTCCTACTGGTGAAATGGATGAAGGGCTTTAGTTGCTTGGTCAAAGCTTATTATCTAAGCTTGGAAGATGGATGGTGGAGATCAATCCATCTCAAGAATGTTTTTTTACCTACCAATCCAATGGTAGAGATTAATTAGGCCATTTTCTAAATAATTAAAATTAAAGGACTTAAGAGAAATATTTCAAAGTCTTAAAAATAATACCCTTGATTTATTTTAATAAACCATATTTTAAAATAAAACATACTCATTTTAAAATAAAATAATTAGAAGTAATAAAAATATCTTTATCTCAAAATATTTAACTTAAAGAATTAATAAAAATGAGGTAAGGACCTACGTAGTAGGACTCGGGTATTACAGACGGTATTCCTCCTAGAGTGACGCGTGTACTGTATAGGCCACAATAGCCTCTTGGAGCACTATTTTTTCGGTTTTCATAGTGGTTTCCCATTGCATTTTATTTCGTGTCCTGTCTTTACTTTTTAGAAAAATAAAAATCCAAAAAAATTTATGCCTTCAGACCTTGCTCTGAATGGAGTGATCCCCCCTCTCTACTTAGGCGGTGTATGGGGTTGGTGCACCCTACTCCGCTTAGTCAGGGTATGGGTTTTGTCACCCGGTTACTGTTAACTCTGTCGGGGACAGAGCTGTGCACGATAGATCTCTTAGACTTAGGTCTTCAGAGATCTGTCGTCTAGACTAGATCATGTCAATCACGGAAGTGTGCTGGGAAGCTATTAATGTTTGTAACTTACTTGTTTTTAAGTCAAATTTGTATGTCTTCTATTATGAATGGAAGATGGTCCGTTATTATAAAAAAGAAAAAAAAAAGAAGATAAACATAAGAAATTTTCTTACAGAGAACACTTGTTCAGAGAAACAGAGTTTTTCATTTCTTTTCTTTTCTTTCGCTTTTGTTTTTAAAAGCATCTTGATTAACATATGGTAACATCACAACTCTCCATTTTGCATTGTTAGTACCTATTGGATTTATATCATCATATCTGCGTAATTAAAATTTCATACTTTCATTTATAGGTGTACCCACCAGCCCTAGGAACCATTTACATATGACAATGACCTTGGAATCCTTTAAAGATGATCCAACCATTGCCTGTTGACTGCTCTTCATCAACTCAGGGGTTACCATTCCATTTTTACTCACTCTAGAGTTGACAGAGGAGTTCCACTAGGATACTTCCCCATCCTAGCATACAAACATATTGAATGGCATGTGTTTTTTCTCTAGAAATCAAACTTTGCATGAATCATCATAACTTTGAACATGTCGATTTGTAAGAATGCTTGGATATGTAGAAGTTTATAAAACATCACATGCCTTATAGAATCTGAATATTCATGAGATAAATGCAAGGTAATTCATGCTCAAAATCAACATTTATACATGAATACTCTGTTTATACATCATCATATAGATATTATCTAAGAGTAGGTTAGAGACCAACTTACAAAGTTCTTGAGTGATTGAAGTGGCTAAAATTAAGAAATATTTTTCACGGATTAGAACTTGATAAAATTTCTTAATCAATCCTATGTACTGTGGCATGCTTAGCCATGCATGTTGGTGTTCATGTTAGTGATGTTTATCTACATGGGTGCAAGTGAGTCGCTAAAACCCCAACATTAGCCTCATTGAGGTTTGCTAAAACTTTCTTGAGTCGCTAAGCTAAAACCTTAAGCAATTCTAGGGTGGATTGATGGTGAGCCTCTACTGTAAACTCGTCCTCCACTATCTCACAAATCATGTCCATATCAAAGGGTCTTGCATGCCTAGCACAACTTCTACCATTCTGAGTAGGGGAATGATAGTGGAAAATACAACAATGAGATTTCGAGAAATCTCATTAAGTAATCAAATAATATGTAACAGATATCGTAAGCATATGAAACCAAACTTAATAATGCATGCATGGACATGAGACTTTATTTATGCACTTGACATTTCAAAAAAGACATCGTGTAAATCATGACTTTCATAACCTTTTCTTTCATAAAGCATTCTCTTCTTCATTTCATACTTGTTCATTTAACATACTTTGAGATCAAGGCCTTAATTGACTTGTTCATTACCGCATCAACCATTGGCCACTTTGACCAAGGTGACTATGTCTTACTTTTAAACTTTCATATACGGTAGTTCATTTTTCTCCTTCATCATAGGGCACCCATTAGCTTTAGGTGCGATCCCGCTCCGGTATCCTATTCTTTTAGGAACCATTCAAGATCCGTTGACAGTACTTCACCGACCTAGAGGTTATTCCTCCATTTTAAACAATCCTGAGAGGACAGAGGAGTTCCACTAGAACATTCCCCCATCCTAACCTTAGGGGTTGTGATAAAAACTTAAAAGAAAGACTTTTTTGCTTTTTCAAAAGATTTTCACAATAACAATGCATGTGACATGACAATAAAACTTAGAACTTTCATGAGACACATGAAATTTCGAATGCTTCATCATAACTATATAACATTCAAACATGCAATTCCAATACATGTTCCCTTATAACAATTCTAAGTCATTGAGTATCAATCAAGAAGCAAACATTCAACTGTTTCCATGTAGAGGCAGAAACATGTAAACTCAAGTATATCCAAGACTTGGTCCTAGTTCATTAAACCTTAAATCACCAAATGATCATACCTCATCCATAGTATTGGCCGAAACTTCTTATTTCGAAAATATGCATTCCAATCAATTTTCATGAACTTAGAATCTTCTAATGTGTTAAGCAAAACCTTTTAACAATGTATACTCATGGGTGGCCGAAACACTCTAGTGATCATAGACAAATATTTTCTTGAACTTAGTCCCATACTAGATTTAGTCAAGTAACAAACATTCACATACAACAAATGTTGTGCAATCCGAACCCTAGCATGGCTTCTTATTCCATTTTCATAACATGATTACATTCCATAGACCATTCTACTCATACATGAGATAGTCATGCTAAGAAAAGATCATAACACATGGAAAAACATCAATGTCACAAATAATCACATAAAACTGAACAGCCAACAAGTTCACATGTCATATACATAAAATATCCAAGTACAAGTTAGAAGTTTACTTACAAAAAAATCTGTAATAGATAGCAAGCAAGCTGAAAATACATATAGTATAGTACTAGTTAGGTTCATTATTCAAGAAAAACCCTAACCCGTGTGTTTAAGTGTTGTGCTCTAGACATCATTTTTCAAGAAAAAGACTCCTAACATTCGAACCTTCCTTCATTGAGTCTGAAACTTACCTCCAACAAAAACCCTAGCTCATAGAGATATTAGAGCTGTGGCCTTCATCCTCAAAGCATCATGCTTATATAAGCTTTAAGCAAGTAGGGCTGTATCTATCTTTCTTGAAGAAAAACCCTAATCTAACCATGTGCATAAAAATGTAGGTTCATATGGAAAAACCTTTCAAAACATGAGCTAACTCCTTCTAGCTCAAAAGTGTGTGTGTGAGCATGAGTTCTAGATGAACTCACTAAAAACCGAAACTCCACCCCCTTGAAACCGTTCGTGTGTGTGTTGGAAGGGTGATGTTGGCTTCATACCTTCTATGACTCTCCTCTTGGAAGTATCCTCTTACTTTGCTTATCCTCGAACGAATGTTTGGGCAAGAAGATAATATTGTGGAGAGTGTTTAGATGGTGAGAAAATGATAGAAAGTTAGAGAGAAAGGGTGATGGATGAACACCTCAAGAGCAATTCTCAAAATGACTAAAGGACTTAGGGTTTTCGGCTCCTCCCCCTTTTATAGACACTAAAAGCTTCTTGCATGAGCCAAGCTCATTTGCATGGTTGCCAAGTGGCGTGCCATCCTAAGGCTCCTTCCCTATCTCATCATTTGATTGTGTTGGAAACACAATAGGACCCATTTTGGACAAGTGGCGCCTCCTTCCTCAAAACTGAAGCCTCTTTCCAATTTTGCCCCTTCATTTCATGTCTTGGTTTAATGAACCTTGTGGCTAAAATGTCATTGTCAAGCTAGCAATCTTCCTCAATCTATGTGTGCATGTGTGCCAAGTGGCATGTGAGGAGTGTGTGTATCTGCGCATAGGCTGTTGAAACTTCCCTCCCTTCCCTAGAAGGTCTTCTTTCACCAAACTTTTGGACAAGCATGTGATTGGTCCAAAATTGCACAAACTCCCTTGCCCTAGCCGTCAATCTCAAAGTGTCTTACACAAGATTCTTCTAGAAATCCTCCTAGGCGTGTAACCTCCTCTTCCCAAGCTTTATTTTGCCCTTTTCCCAAGATAAAGCTTTTCACCTACCTTTTTGCATGTGTGACAAATGGCAAAAAGCAAATCTTCCTTCTCCCATGGTTGCCCTGCAAGACCTCTTGGCCTTTCCTAGGTTCCACTTTTCCATAACCTCATCATTCTCCTTCTAGAATCTTTCTCCCATTGTGACAAGTGTCACAAAGCTTCTTCCTACAAGTAAACCTTCTTGCATGCATGACACATGGCAAGAAGATAGTTGATCTCCTATGGTAGGCGTGTGTGTAAGACCAAACCCTAGATCCTTCTCACCTCTCTTCCCTCATTTCTGTCTAGATTCATCAAGTCCTAAACGTAGCTCAATTGGATAACAAGTGGCATGTAAAAACTTGAGTTGGGCGTAAGCCCTAATTCCATTGGGCTTCAAATCCTAATTTCCTATGAAGGTCGAAACTCTCAAGGGCTGATGTTGAAAATATTTACATAAAAAGCCTAAAAAGTCTTGGTCGTCACACCTATAGTCTCTCTTGCCCCCTCTCTCTCTTTCCTATGGTTCTTCTCTCATACCCTCTCTCCCTCTCGTTGCGGCCGCGTCCTCTTCTCGTCCTCCTCCTCGGCTCTTCCACTTTTTTGTCTCCTCCTTCTTGAAGCACTCATGGTCATGGGTTTGCGAATGATTTTTACTAGTGAGGATTTTTTTGTTGTATCAATTTGTTGTGTATTTATATGTTGTTGTAGATTTTGCATTTTGTTGTTGATTTTCAGTTGTTTTATTTTTTTTTTCTGTTGGAGTGCCCTGCCCTTCAAGCTTTGTAGCATTAGCAAGCCCGCCCCCACACCGGCACCCCGGCCCTCTCTCTTGAGCCCAACCTAGATAGTCCCTCTTCTCCCCTCTCTCTCTTTCCTTTAGTTCTTCTCTCAGATCCTCTCTCCCTCATGCCACGGTCACGTCCTCTTCTTCTCCTCTTCTCATCCTACTCCTTGCTTTTTCTTCTCCTCCTTCTTGAAGCACTTGTGGTCATGGGTTTGCAAAGAATTTTCACTATTTACGGTTTTTTTTTTCTTGTTTCGGATTTGTTGTGTACTTTGTTATGGATTTGTATTTTGTCGTTGATTTTTGGTTGTTTTTAATTTTAATTTTAATTATTTTCCGATTGTCTACGACATGGGTGGGCGGTGGACGAGGGGCTATGCCTGGAGGACAAACCCCTCCCTACCACTCGCCCATGTGTGGGTAGGGTGCGGAAAGGGGCACCCCTGCCTCGAGAGTGTGGGTAGCACCCCTAAGAGAGAGATGTCACGTACCATTATATAAAAGATGATGTTATATAGTTTATAAATTTGCCATGAATATTTTTTTAGTACTGCTACATTCACAAAAAAATTATACAAAAATAATTACATAAACTGATGTAATTTTATTTGATCCGTTAGATCTACTTTACAATAAAAATAACTTTATAATTTGACGAACCACATCAAGCCATATCAGTTTGTGAAATTATTTTTTTGTAATCTCTTTATGGTTAGAGTATTACCCATATTTTTTTTGTATATATCATTCTTTAACTAGATCATTCAATTCATACACAGCTAGAAAAGCATGCAGACATATTTATCATTATTTATTGAATTAAATAATTGAAAGATGGTACAAGATAACAGTTAAGTTTTTAATAATTGACATTATTTAAAAAAAAAAAAAGATGATAAAAAAAGCGACAGATAAAAAATATTTTTCAAGATTAATATATATTTTGAAAAATGCTATTTTTATCCTATATTTTGTAATATAAAATCACTCATGTGTGACATTTTAGATATTATTTATATAAATTGTAAATATACGAAAATACTGTGCGGAATCAGCACGGCAGATCACGTGTAACATGCGATTTAACATTTCTCACATGTATAATATCTACCTAAAGTGATTACATATATAAATTAATGCAGTTTTAAAAACTTCGTTAATTTATTTTATAATAAAAATAATTTTATAAATTAACGTAACATATCAATTTATACTGATTTATAATTTTATTTCTATGATCTTATATTTTCTATATAATAAATATTTGTTTTTATATGTCCGAGAGAGAAAAAAAAAATTCAATAAGTTCACTACGCTGTGCCATTGTCTGCAAAATGTCTGCCAAATAGCATTCAGTTCAATTCAATTCACAACTCAATTCGACTAGGTGGAGGCTTCCATAGCCAAATGTCTGCGACTCCCCACCTTCTTAATAAGTTCACTACGGCTGCTGCCATTGCTAATACACCCATACCCAGGCTAGCCTTCTCGCTCGTTTCTTCCTCTCCTAAATTCCATCTTTTCTCTTCAGCTTTTGCCTCTCGTCTCCTCCCCCACCCCCCAACGCTCTCTTCTTCTCTCATCTTCCCGAGGGTGCTCTCCACTTTTAATTTCGCCATGGGGGATGCTCCTGACGCTGGCATGGACGCCGTCCAGAGACGACTCATGTTTGATGACGAGTACAATTTCCCCCCTCTTTTCCTCTCCTCTCTGCGTGTGTGCGCGCGCCTTTTTTTTACGCCTCGATTTCGTTTCTATTGTTCTTTGATTTGCTCGGTACGATAGGCATAGCTGGGGAAAGGGGACGTAAAACGAACTCTCTTTTTTCTTTTTATTTTTTGTTTACAGTTTATTTTTATTTCATGTTGATTTATTTATTTATTTTTGTTTTGTTTTCCTTTTGTGTTCTGTTTCGTTGCGGATGAAATGTATATAGATGAAAATATTCTGTTTGGTTTCGGATGAAATGCTGGAGATTAAAATTAATAGGTTTGTTTTAGATATAGAAACGATGATGAATTGTGGCTCAGCTTATTGAAACCTTTTTGTTGAGTATTGGTTCAGCTAAGATTTATGTTTTTTAATTTTTCTGACTACCAAACAGAATTCTCGCTGCTTTGTGGATGTTTGGACTTCTTCTTGTCATTTTCATTTAAATTTTCCTCTAAACGTGATTGAAACTTCAATTCATCACGTGCTTATATTATGTTTTTCATAGTTTGATACGTAAAGATTAAAATGAATTCGGACTCGGCTGTTACTAGTACGTTTATCCATTGGAGTTTAGGAAATCTCTCAGTTTATTTTGCTTCTGATTGGCACTAAAAGTATGAGATTCATAGTATTTTTTTATTCATTGATTTTAATTTTTTAGCTCCTTAAACTAATAAACAAAAAACCAAGATTTCTTTTACTCGCTTGTATTTTTTTCCTGAACAATTCGGGCATTGAAATCCTCTAATTTACTTCTGTAAATTTGTGATAGTATTTTGTTTTTTTATTACTTGTTTAGATTTAATAGGTGCCAGTAAGGTAATAATTTTATTATGAGAAACTAATTGAAACGATTATTTGTCCATGGTTGTCCTTCGTTCATGCCTGGCTGAGTTAATTTATGATGATAATAATTAGTGGTCATACATTGGATAAGTTCAATGCATATTATTGTCCAAGGTTCTCAGCCCTTTTCTTGCGCGGTGAGTTTATAATCCCAAAGTACTCCAAAGACTCAAATATAGTAAATCAAGAAGGTGGTAAGACCCTTGCAGAGTTCTCCAACTACTAGCTCAGGCACAGGAAGAGGTTTGGAACCCTCTATCCGTCTCTCTCAAGCTTTATGAGTGATGCACACTTGAACAGGGATTGAGAAAGCTGTGGGCCATGTAGTACCCACATATGACAGCTTTGCGGCACAGCTTGTTTGCCACCACACCGGCTGGCTGGTGCATTGGCCTTACTGTAATAGAGCCGAGAAGTATGACCCTTTGATTAGAACGCCCAATATCCCCTTTCAGCTAGTCTTCAATCATGAGGAAAGCTGACCCCAGAAGTTGGGCATTCCTGCTGACACCGTCCCAGTTATCTGGATCCAAAACTGACTTACCCAATTTTTGAGTTTTTAATTTGCCTCTTAGTATCTAGGGTTTGTCAAATGATCAAAGCTTAGAAAGCAAGCAGAGTGCCAAGGAAGGTGGTAGCTTGTGAAGAGGTTTTCATAGTGACAATGCTGTATAGCATTGGTGAAGGCGGTGTTGGCTTAAACATTATTTTTTTCCCTTTGAGGAAGTGGTTATGTGATTGTAGTTGGAGAATTAGATTACAGAGGTCTCTTGGTGTCTTGAAAATATGTTGGGTTGGAAAGGACGCAAATAAACTTTGCTCCCATTAGTTGGTTATCTGAATGTATATTCATTTTGCTGTAAATTTTAACAATGATATGCATTGCAGTTCGTTATGGTTAAAAAATGAAAAGGGTTATGGTTCAAACTAAAAAAGGAAAGTATGACAAACCATGCTTGAGGTGTCAGTCTGAAGCCTCTTGCATATAGAGGGAAATAAATGACCGAAGTTTTGGGGACAACACTAAGGCCACTGAAAATATCAAAGCTTTCTTTTCCAATGCAATTTTACCACTAGATGAAATGCTGGGTGATGCCTAAATGAGTGGTAGATCTGTAACATGCTAGAAGGGGCGGTTGGATAGACATCATAGTTAGCCCTTGTAGAAAATAATCCTGCTTTGTTTGACGGGCTATGCATATGGAGGGAAAGCAATGACCAATGTTTTGGAGACAACACAGAGACCACTGAAGATGTCGAGGCTTTCTTCTTTTTCAATACACTTACCATTGGATAGGGCTGTAAATGAACCAGTCTGTTCGATAGTCTGCTCGGTTAAACTCGAATCGAACTCGACTTGTGAAAAAAAAAAACTCGTTCGTGAAAGCAAATACCTACTCGATTTGTAAATGACACATACCCAATAAAACTTGACTCAACTCAGTTAAGACTCGTTAAGGCTCACTCGTTTATGCTTGAGTTGACTCATTAGCTCGACTCAATTAAAACTCATTCATATATTGATAAATATATACATACACCTATGTATATATACATATATATATGTATTAGCTAATAATATAAGCATACCACTTTTATAATTAAATATATAATATGTAATCTAATTACTTATGCCTATATAGTGAATATACTTCATAGGTATATTTTATAATTTGTATAATAATTAGTCGTTAAAATTTAATAATTTTATATACTAGTATGTGGGAACTATATATGAAATAGATATATGCTATCATATTAAGTGTATGTATTAATAATATATGTAGGCATATAATATATTATTGTTTTGGATAAATATCAACTAGTTAGATATTAATTATTTATAATTTTTTTAAAATTTTATAATTCAATAGAGGTTTTACTTTTTAGTTGTATAAATTCAATATTAGATCTTTTATTTTTTTATTTAATTTATTAATTATTAAATCTTATTCAAAAAATAAAAAAATAAACAATTCGAGCTCGAGCTCGGCTCGACTTGAACTCGTTGTGGGACGAGTTCGAGCTCGAGTATTTTGAGTCGATCCAAGTTCGGCAAGCCAAAGACTTGCTCAGCTCGGCTCGATTACAGCCCTACCATTGGATGACAGCCAGTCTACGTCTCTCTAGCTTTAGTTTTCAGGATTTCCTTTGTCTATTTTCTCTCGCTAACTATGTATATCTGATGTACACCATGGTATATTCTGATTCTCTCACTTTTTCTTGATTATTAATAACACTTATATAATTCTTTTTTTTTGGCTTGTTCTGGGGAAGGGATTTTGCACTTTGCTCCCAAAACTGCTAACTAAACTGACACATTGTTCCCTATAACTACCAAAACCTGATACTTTGCATGCTCAGTCAATTCTAGTTATTAAGAAGGATGAAAATAGGCAACATGGCATAATTTTTGTGATACCCCATATGATAAAGATAAGGATGGGTGGTGAATGGGACCCACATTGCTTGAGAATGAAAAGTTCTTGCTCTTTATAAGGTTTTAATAGGGCTCCATTTGTATCATTGACTAGTCCTTTTGGAGTATAGGTTGGTTTGGACCTTCCATTAGGGTGTTATGGTCAGATTTTTTATGGAGGGTGCAAACTTCAAATTGTCAACTGTGCAAAGGATCAATTTTGGTAGTTTGGGATGAAAAATGTAAAACCCTTGGAAACTTGAGAGTACAAAGTGTATATATCCCCTTTTATGTTGGTCTATATGAATTTGTTGCTTAGATTTGTCTGTTATTATCTTTCATGTCCTTTTTGATATTATTTTGTGAATAATGTTTTAGCATTAAAGCTTCGTGTGTAATCTTATCATTCAAATTACTTGTTCCTGATCAGCTGATGTGCTGATGATGTTGTAAAATTCACAATTTCTACAGATGCATTTTGGTGGATGAGAATGATCGTGTTGTTGGTCATGATACCAAATACAATTGTATGTAAATTTTTGCACTGCTACCTTCTTTGTAATTAACCATGTAAATCTCCCCCCTTTTTGGTTCCTGGTGTGTGCTTGTGTGTATCTGGTCTTGGAGAGGGCACATTTTGACAATATATAATGAATATTTTCTTTCTACCTAGTATATTTTTTCGTTGGTAAGGCTCATGGCAGCATTTGATATATTTTAGTGACTTAAATGTTTAATATGATCTGGTGATTACCATTACATCTTACTTTTTCTTTCTTCAAGTTACTTATAAAATGAAATAAAATTTCTTCCTTCAAGTTTGGATATCACTGCTTGGAAGAAGACTCCTCTAGTGGTTCAAAGAAGTGAACTTTTTCATGATTCTTCCTGTCATACATTTAGAATTTCAGAAAACTGTGTTGCAACAAATCCATACATATGCATCACTTGGGCTGGAGGCAAACTAGGATGCTTCTTAATGTCATCTGCAATTAAAAGCATTCTAAAAAAGACAATCTAGTTTACAAGGTGTAGATGAAAAAGCAAGAAACAAATCTATTTTCTGAAGAAGTGATTATTTCGATTGCGAGTTAGAAGAATCTCTGCTTTGTTGGGTTTGATAATTAAGTTTTCCGTTTACCAGTACAATTTTGGATTAGAAATGTGATATCATATTTTAAATATAAATACCAGTATATGCTCAAATTATGGTCTAGTTTGCTCAAAAGTATACACTATCTTTGTCATAAATGATGATTTTGTGGCTATGCAATCGACGTACTTAGGTTCTTATTAAAGGACAAATTACTAATGCTACATGTCTTATACCCGTATTGTTAACACAAAATTTTGTAATGAGACACCCCCATAGTTTTTCACTTCAGGTTAGCTTTTTGTTTTTGTTTTTCCCAAGGAATTGACCTTTATTATAGACAGAATTTGGTGAAATTATGAAAAGGAGAGGAAGCAGAAGCTGAATGGTGTGATATTATGAGTTTTCTTTCTTTGCCAGTGTAGTTTGTGGTATTAAAGGAAGTTATAATTATTAGGATCCTTTATGAGTATAACTGTTGTCTTTTTTCTTCTTTTGATCAAATAGCTTGATGTATTAAGTGTTGTGTGTTCTGCAAATCTGCAGGTCACTTGTGGGAAAAAATTGAATCTGGAAATATGCTACATAGAGCTTTCAGTGTATTTCTGTTTAACTCAAAATATGAGTTGCTTCTTCAGGTATATTTTATATCAGGTGCTTTTTGATCTGGTCTGTGTATGCTATGGGTAAAACATGGCTTCACAAATCATCATTTCCTCTCTTTGATATCTACTCATCTTCAGTAACAAACCTCAATTATAAATAAAAGAAAAGACAGACGACTTCATACTTCTCAGATCTTTTAGTATGATAAGACTAGGAACATGTTTAGGATGGAAAACTATTAATAACGATAAAAAAATATATAATTGCTAGTTTATGTGCTGATTTGTGAAATATGGGACCATGGCACATGTAGGTAGCAGTATACCTGAAGTGTAGAATGAATGTTAAAAATCAAGCATGTAACAGATGTATGCTATGAATATTTTGCAGTAACTATGCCTTATATGGTGCATTACTGTAATCCTTTTATCTGTATATGGTACATCTTTTTATGTCTAAGCATGGAGATGATGTTGGAATATGTTACACAGTAAAAGGAAAGGACATAAAACTGAAGAAAAAAAAAATTGAAGAAGGCATTAAAGGGTGGTTTTTATGCACCCAGGCCTTTTCCGACCAAAAAAAAAAAAAAGGAATTCTAAAGCCCTTTTAAATGCATGGTTGCCATGCCAGTGGACAATTTCATGAACAAATTGTTGAATAATGTGGCCATTGTTATTTCAGTCATGGTTCTTTGATCTTAGCCTTTGTTGTTTGTACATGCATTCATCTCCATTAATTCTGTATGCCTATTATGAAATTCCTTTGGATGTTTCATGCAACATAACTATATTTAAATTATTGCTATTATTTCTTTTCTTGCATTCATTTTTGCTTCTTTTCTACACTCTTTTGTCTGGAAATTGGTTGAAAGTTTTGGGTGTACAGTGCATGGCCATGACTTATTATTATTGTAGATGTTGATAGCATATAGCCTGGTAAAATGCTGGTGAAATGCTTTGCACTATTTCTTGTCTTCACAGCAACGATCTGCAACAAAGGTAACATTTCCTCTTGTGTGGACAAATACCTGCTGCAGCCATCCACTATACCGTGAAACTGAGCTTATTGAGGAGAATGCCCTTGGTACATATTTTGTTTCATATCCATTGGATGCCTTTTGTTTCCTGTCATTTTAACTTTTACACGGATTTTTTAAACCCATTCGGTGTGCCAGGTGTAAGGAATGCTGCACAAAGAAAGCTCTTGGATGAACTGGGTATTCCTGCTGAAGATGTGCCGGTTGATCAGTTCATCCCGCTGGGCCGCATGCTGTACAAGGAACCTTCTGATGGCAAGTGGGGGGAGCATGAACGTAATGATTCCAACTAGATTTCTGTTATACCTTATTTCTTCAGTGTGCTATCCTTTTTTAATCCTTGGTGACCATGCTTTGGGGATTCCAGTGTCGGAAGAATGTAAGCAACAAAGTTTCAATTCCTGCAGTTTGGGAAAAACTAAAATATAAAAATTTTTGGTTGACCATGGTAATAAGCTCTTGGAATCTTGGAAGAAATTGTAGCTAAGCTAGCTGAAAATTTACCAGATTTTGTCGTCTTAACCATTTTGTATTGCATTTTATTTGCAGTTGATTACCTCCTATTCATTGTGCGAGATGTTACTGTTAATCCAAACCCTGATGAAGTAGCCGATGTGAAATATGTGAATCGAGATCAATTGAAAGAGCTGTTGAGGAAAGCAGATGCTGGTGAGGAAGGTTTGAAGCTGTCCCCTTGGTTCCGGCTAGTCGTCGACAATTTCTTGTTCGGGTGGTGGGACCATGTTGAGAAAGAGACTGTCAAGGAAGCTGTTGACATGGAAACCATTCACAAGTTGACTTAAAATTTCAGGCTAATGCAATAAATTTGGACCCAAAAAGTCACTGTTGTATTGTAGAACTGGCCGATCATCATAATTTGCCATCAGATGAACTCAATAAGAAACTGTGATGTGTCTGCTGTTAGGTCGAATTGCTTTGTTTATACATGTTTTTGAGGTTTCTCCAAGAATTGAAACTGAGTAGATTTTTAGTAGCCTATATTACAATTCACCAGACGAATGCTCAAAACCAAGCAGAGGATCTTCCGTAGAGCGTGGTGCATGTATGTTGGTCATCATAACGTTTTTTAGGTTCGCATAATGAATGAAGCCCCTACATCTCCCTACTTTCATGAGCCATGCCAGCACAAACGTGCAATTAAGTCTATCCAGCGCATTATTTGGGCAAATGTCTCTCGAAAGAATTTGCCCTGTTTTGCCAAATTTAGGAGTAATTAACGATGAATAAAAAGAAGGAAAAGGATGGGATTTGTATTGTATTATTTAACTTGGAAATTATGTACAACATGGACTTGTATTTATGATAGAAGGAGACTCGCAATAATGTTAGAGGAGAGTGTAGTCGAAGTCTATATAATGTAATAGGGGAGGGCAGTGGGGTCTCGCACCCCGCTACCCTGCCCCGCCCTACCTCTGCCACGGCGGGGTGGTGGGTCCGCCAGATGCGAGTGGTGGGGTAATCTACTCGCGTCCAACCACCCATGTGAGGGTGGGGGACGAAGTCGGCCTGGCCCCACCTTGAATATCCCTCACACAACGTGTGTGTGTGTATATATATATATATATACAAGGATATACAGTAAACAAAGTGACGCCGTTTTGGATATTCCCAAAATGCCTTCATGTTGTTTAATGCGTAATATCTCCCCCCCTCCCCCCCCCCAAAACGTGCCGGGGGGAATCCCCCTCACTCTCAAACTCCCTCACTCAGCTCTCTCTCTCTCTCTCTCTCTCTCTCTCTCTCTCTCTCTCTCTCTCTCTCTCTCTCTCTCTCTCTCTCGTCATGACCTAGTCTGCCAAACTGCCTGTACCCACCCACAGTTCGCTACTCTCAGTCCCTCTCACTCATCTTCGTCACTCTTGCTGAGTCTGTTTCTCTCCCTTACGACCTAAACAGATTGTAAGTATCTTGAAACCCCCAAACTTTTAGATCTTGGATTGGAATATGGAGGATGGGATTCATGAATGGATTTGGAGAATGGAGTTGTGATTTGTGTTTTGTAGAAATGTTTGTGTGATTTGGATGATGATTTTTGTGTATGGAATTTTTGTATAATTATTGTAAATCTAGGGTTTCTGAAACCCTAAATTAGTTTAGGGGTTCGGATTGAACCACTAGATTGAAACCCCCAAATTTAATTTAGGGGTTTCAATATTGAAACCCCAATTTGTTTTAGATCTATTCCAGAGTTCATTGTCTCCTAACGATGTTGGAGCATTGATTTGCATTCAAAATTAGATCAAAGGGAAACCAATTCATATTTTGGATGTGGTAGACTTTGTGGAGACCGAGGAGACGAGTGATTCACAACTTGCATCCAGTAAGAGCCTCTTACCTTTGATATTGCTATAATATTGATTTTGCTTATAATATATTGTATTAATAATGAAATCTAATTGTTGTAGGGACAACTTCGACAAATGCCCCTACATCTACATTGGCCGCAATATGACTTCCATTCGATCCACCATTACTATTGGTTTCTAACTGTGTATATTGATTCTCTTATTTATTCTTAGTAATTAGTATGTAATGTTTATTATTTGTAATTCTAATTGGTTTTCTTATACCTTTTTTTTTCTAGCTTTTATCATTGTCACATGCCCAATCTCAATGATCTCATCTTCAATCTCAATCTCATCTTGGTTTGTAATTTTAATTTTGTAACTTTATCACATATCCATATAATGTTTATTTATGATTTTATTTTATTTTATTTTATTTTTATGTTTTATAGTCTCACACCCTCACTCACTTGCCCAAGTTCCAACCCTAATCCCAAATTCCCAATGATCTCATTTGCAATCCTTGATAGTCTCACTTGGTTTGTATTTGTAGTTTTAAGTGTTTAACTTTTTTACATATGTATATATTGTTTGTAATTTTAATTTGTTTTCCTATTAATGTTTTAGGTTCTATAATCTCATAGTCTAACTTGCCCACTACCCCCAAATTCCAATCTCAA